>NC_064810.1:147095422-147147136 GCF_023721935.1 Panthera uncia
ATCCATCCATCCATCCATCCATCCATCCATCCTATTTATCCACCCACCCATCCATCCATCCATCCATCCATCCAATCATCCATCCATCTATCCACATACCGGTCTATCTGTCCAATTGCTGCCTTCAGCCTGAAGAAAATTACAGACCAATAAAGGAGAAAAACACACTGAACAAACTGTATCATGTCCAAGCCCCTTTGGTAGAAACTGAACTTGCTTCAACACCCAATTTCTTGGCTCCATAAAGTCTCATGTCCTCTCAGGGATGAATGCCAATTCTAGAGTTCAGCCTCTCCTGAGGCTCTTTACTGCCAGCTCCTGAATCAAGTGTGCTAACAACATTTCATTCTGTGCCAGTGGACACGTGGGACTGAGCCACTTCACCGCAGTCCAGAAAAAGACCCTCCTGGTGCGTTTTGTGAGCTTGGATCGCACGTTGCGAGTCACAGAGTCGTGGAGGAGTTGCGGGAACACAGCTGCCCCCGCCCCCAGCCCTGTCTCTCTGCCCCACACCCCTTTGCCACTCAGGGAAACGCCAATGTTTCTCTTCCTCTTTTAGGGTGACCTGTTTACCCACCTCCGAACCCCAAAGGTGAACAACCAAATGCATCACAGTGCTCAGAAAAAAAAAAAAAAAAAAAGAACTCTCTTTGCCACGAGGACTTTAGACCCAGTTGATACTTTATCCTTAAATAAACTCTTTCCTTGGCAGACTACATCCATGCAGAGTGCACACATTGGAGCCTACTATTTGAAAAACTTGCACAAAGAAAACACACCTGGGGAACCCGTGTGCAGACCAGGAAACAAAACAAAAGCACCCCATCTCGGGGCCTCTGAGACAGGTGGTAATTTAAATAGCAAATGTTTTCTTCGTATTTGCAGGCCTGAGAGGAACAGAGAAAGTGCCACGGAGGGGGAACAGTATCCTGCCGGAAATGGGGGGTGCTTTGTTCCCACAGGAAAGAGAGAAGGAGGCTTCAGAACTGGGCCTTGCAAGACGGGGGTGGGGGGGGGGCGTGAGGTTAAACAGAGAAAGGCGTAGGTGAGCCAGGGTGGCGGGGATCCCTTGAGCATAAGAAAAGGACTGGAAGGTTTCGGCAACCAGCAAGAGGCCCGGTCTGGGCTGTGTTTGGAGATGGGGGAGGGTGGGGAGAGGGCGTGGAGAACCTCAGGCTGGGGCCGTGGGCCCAGCGTCTAGAACGACAGGGTAGGTGGCCGTTGGGAGGTGTTCATTATATATAAAATAAAATAAATAAGCCACATGTTGCCTCAGGCGTTGCTCGATCTCGGGTTCAAATGATGACTGAGAATAGGTTTCCCCTTTTCTCTTTTTTTTTTTTGTCCTTGGAGCTGTCACTTTTTAATCTGGGTTCCCCCAAACTGGACCTGGAGGCAAGGATCTGACTACGATTTGGGAAATGCAGGAAGAACCAGTGGGGGTGTCGGGAAGTGAGTCAGGGAGGGAAGGCTGCTGGGAAGTCTCTGTGCCCGGAGCTCGAGGCCTCCCAGAAGCTCTGGGAAACCATGGAAGCGAGAGCATCCGGGCTCCCTGCTCCAGGGCTGGGGAAGCTGGGGTCATGACTCCCACCAGTCACTGGTGGCTAGCTGCTCAGAGGCAGTTAGTAATTCCCAGTCCCTTCCAGCTGCTGTGCCCCACAGGGAAGAAGCCCCATGGATAATGGTGGGGCCCTGACAGCACAGTCTCATCTCCATTCTTCGCCTTGACACTCACAAGGGACAACCATTTCTTGGGGCTGGAAAAGGACAGGTTTTTTTCTTTCTCCCCCAGTACGTGAGCAGAAGGCTTGATCTTGGCTTTCATTTCCTCTCACTTGGGCCACTGGAATTAATCCCTGAGGCCAGGGGAGGTGATATCTTAAGAAGAGAGTCCCCGTGCCATTAGCCGAAAGCAAAGGAGGGAGGAGGAGCACGTTTCACACTCAAATGCGGAGTCTGATGCGGGTGTGATGGAGGTTGTCCTCCAGGCAACTGGTGTGTGGTCAGGCAGCTGGAGAAGGAGCTTGATTGCAAATCAAGCATCTGTCTTCATTTGGGTGTCTTCACAGCAGACCCTGAGAGAGGGCGTGGGCGCAAGTGGAGGAAAGGAAGACAATTCGAGGGGTGTCTGTGAGCATGGCACCTCTATGGGCACCTGGGACTCGATCCCACTGGGTCTCCGAGAACTAGCGAAGAACAGATCTCAAAATTTCTCACCGGTGTTAGAGGAAACCACAATGTCTGCTCACTAGCGCCCATCCCCCTATGGCTGAGAGACTTTCTGAGGCATTTCACTCCCCAGTGCTTCCAGCCTGACCAGTATGTGGACACAACAGGTGCCTGCGGCCAGAGAATGCCCCCCTCCGGCTGAAAAACACAGGCAGCCATCAGCAGTGCGGGCATCGGCCGGCAGAAGGAGTCCTCCAGGGAGGCTGGGAGGATGTGGCTGGGACACATCTGGATGCTGCTGGGTCCTTCCTGTTCTCCTGCTGCCCCAGCTCTTGGTGCCCATCCCTTTTCCTGTCCCTGAATTCTCCGCTCTGTTCCCAGGCAGCCCTGGAGCCCGCACCTGCTGTGATCCCACTATCCGTACCTCCACACCGGTTCTGGATGTGAGTGTTCTAGATGGAGAATGTAATTCTTTGATAAGCTCCCACATTAAAAAGAAACAAGGAATAAAGGCTAACAGGGGAGCATCAAATGTTAATCCAAACTCGTCCCTGGGGATGGAAACGGCAGTTATGTGGGCAGGAAGAAAATTATGTGACCTTGGCCTCTATCAAAGGCCAAGTTTAGTTAGTTTAATTGAATCAGTGATTCTCAAGTGGCCTGGAGGGTGCTTTTAGAATTTCTGGGGAGCTTCTTTCAAAATAGGCATACTTTGTCCTCTGAGTCGGATGGGTTGCCCTGTAGAGGGTCAGGGGTGGAGATACGGCCTCCTCTCTGCCTCCCTGGCAAAAAATCCCTGTGGGAAATCTGGGAAGTTACTGATGGGGAAGCCTTGGAATGTGGACAATGTGGGGGCAGAGGGAAGGCTGAGAACCTCTGGTTTAAAATATAACCCTGGATCGCCAAGGGCAGTAGAGTGGGAGGGGCTTGTGGAGAGGAGACAGGGGTTTGAATTCAGAACTGACTGGCCACCGACCTTCTCTGCACCTGTTTCACCATCTGTAAAATGGGGATGAAAATGCAAGCTGCATGGGAGTGTTGAGGGAATTAACAGAGTTTCTAGCACACTGGTTTGATTGCACGCTCACTTATGATTTGTTTTGCAATCAGCCATCTGAGTGGTCTTTAATGCAGTGAGATTTAACCCGGTGAGATTACCCAATAGCAGCCTCCTGGGTCCCTCCCTTCCACCTATATTACTGACCCTCTTGCCCAGCTCCTGGTCAGCCTCTGGCCATAGCTTGAGCTCCTCCATAGTTGCCAAAGGTCCTTAAAGGGGTGAGGGAAGGTCAGAACCACCTCCTTCTTGCAGAGCCACCTCTCTCTTTTGTCTAGTAGGTGTAGGAGAGTAGGAGCTCTGGAGGCTGGTTCAGATGTCCCAGAGGGCTACGGAAGAGTGCTTGTGAGTCTTGGGACAAATGGTGGTATTTAACAGGAAAGGCAGGAAATGGAAGTTGAGCACCTTCCCTGGGAGAGGAAGTGAGAACCACGACCAAATCACCGGCAGAGACACCTTCCTGACCCCCCAATCCTCCCCCGTAGGTGAAACTGAAGGCATCCCCCCACCCTTTGAGCTCTACAGGGCACACTCTCCCCAAAGAACTGCCAGTCTCGTCTCTCACATACATTTGTCTGCATGGCTATTTCTGCCTTTCCTGTGTGCCTTTAATTAGTACTGAAATCATTGCCCTCAAATATTCAACATACGGGCTCCTGGATAGCTCAGTTAGAAGAGCTGATCTCAGGGTCATGGGTTTGAGCCCCATGTTGGGTGTCGAGATTACCTCTATAAATAAATATTTTTTGAAAAATTCAGCATCGTATTTTTTAAAGTTATGATAAACAAAGAAAATAGCATACATACAAAAAAGCACACAGAGGAACATTTCATTTGCATTCCTAAAGAGACGTTGGTTGTCGTGGATTCTCCAAGAAGCCTGCCTGAGTTGACAATTTATCCTAAACCCAAATGCAAACATAAATGCTGTCAGAGTGAAAAGCCACTTGCTGTCTTTTCGAGGGGAGGAAGTGGGTGGAAATTCCCAGGAATTCCCTGGGTGACTCCTGCAGAGGCATTGCCTCAAGGAGACTGACCCCAAATATAGCAGGTGCAGCTGGCCCCAGGCTGGAAAAGCATTCCTTCACCATTCTTCACGCTTTAGCCGGGAGGGGCTTTGCCCAGTACCATGCTGTCCTTTTTTTGCCTCCTGGATTAGTGTGACATGCTCTGAGACATTTTTCCCCCCTTAAAGCTCTATGTGGCGAAATGAAAAGAAAAAATTGCTCACCCCTCCTCCTCCTACTTGCTTTACCCAATGACAGCCAAGGACACATTTTTGACTCTTTCTCTGTGCCTGCTCCACGCATGTACTGAATACGCTAGGAACCCAAGCAGAAAACTCTTGTAGCGAGAGCCTGCCCAATTCAAGTCCCACCACTGCAGGGCCTCTGAGAATGCCTGATGCCCAAGAGTTCTGCCAAGAAGATGAAGATAGTGCAAAGTCAGTCCATCTGGTACATTCCACTGGTTGCTTCTAACGCTGGAAGAATGGCACAACTCTATGCATAATCCTATCTGGAATAGGATGAGAAATAGATGAAGAAATAATCACACAGTGTTAGCTACATATTCATATATTTAATGTTTATATAGAGAGTGTATTTTCAGAAGAATTTGCAAATATTCCACATTCAGGGGCTCGCTGTGTGCCATGTACACTCGTATTGGAATCTTTCTGCAATAGGATTTGCGGAAGAGTGGAGAAGTGATTGGACCATTCAATAAAAGGTGTTAAAAAGAAGTGATACACTTCTACACCATACCATGCACAGGAATATATTCAAAGAGCATTAAGAAGTTAACAATAAAAGTATAAGGGTATGAGGATAAAACACAGGAGAGGTCATTTTATTTTTGTTTTATTTTTTATTTTTTCATGTTTATTTATTTTTGAGAGAGAGAGAGTGCAAACAGGTGGGGAAAGAGAGAGAGAGAGAGAGAGAGAGAGAGAGAGAATCTGAAACAGTCTCCAGGCTCTGAGCTGTCAGCACAGAGCCCGATGGGGGGCTCGAACTCACCAACTGTGAGACCATGATCTGAGCTAAAGTCAGATGCTTAACTGACTGAGCCACCCAGGCACCTTAGGATAGTTCATTTTTTTTAAAAAAAAAAATGTTTGGATGTGGGCTTCCTGTTAAACGACAAATAAACCCCCAAAAGTCATAAAAGTGGAAAATTAAGAAATCTTATCTCATAAAAATGAAAAAAACGTGTGAGCAACAATAAAAAAAATACCATAAGCAAAGTTGGATGGAAAGTTATACGCAGAAGAAATATTCGCAATATATTTAATACAAAGAGATTATTAGAATGGAGTGTGGGTGTTACAAATCAATAAGACAAGCTGTTACGATAGAAAAATAGACAAGAGATATGAATGGGTGCTTCAGACACAGATATATAAATAGCCAAATATATATCAAAACACTCTAGACTCCAGTCATAATTAAACAATAAAGAAAGGCTATCATTTGACATACATAGAATTGGAAAAATTTTAAAGATGGATCCATCAGTAGTGGATCTTAGTTGGCAACAGAATTCAATCCAGAGAGTTTAAGCAGGAAAGAAATTCATGGAAGTTCTAGGAGGGCTAGAGATAAAATTGTAGGATGCAGGGCTGGAACAACACCAGATCACACTATGGGGGCCATTCTGGCTAAGATATCCCTGCTGCCCATCCTTGATCCAGACTCTGCAAGTGGCACCAGTGATGTTAGACCCTGGACACCAGCAACTCTGCCTCTGAAACTCCTGTAGAGCTAACACTTTCACAACAAACCTTGTCAGAAGAAGGATCTCATGTTGACCCGTTTCTTCCTATTTCCCTCTTCTGAAGACTTGAGTGCATATGTCCGATAGGTAGAACCTATGCCCATACCAGCAGCTTAGACACAATGAGGCTGAGAAAGCAACACTTGACAGCTACAATAGGACAAAGGACTCGTTATGTCTTCAAACACAGGAAGGATGAGCCAAAGACGGTGAGGTTCTAAGTTTCCACTTGGAGAAACTTGAAAAAGTAGAGCAAACTAAATCCAAAACAAGCAGAAGGAAAGAAGTAGTAAAGACAAAACAGAAATCAATGAAATTAAGAACAGAAAAACAAAAGAAAAAAGTCAATGAAACTAAAAATCTGGCTCTTTGAAAGACTTAATAACATTGATAAACATTGAACCAGACTAACCAAGAAAAATCCAGAAGATGTAAACTACAAATATCAGGAAAAGAAGAGGTGATATCACTAAAGACTCCGCAAACATTCAAAGGGTAAAGAGAATACTATGAATAGCTTTCTGCCGATAAATTCGACAACTTTGATGAAATAAACAAATTCTTTGAAAGACACAAACTGCCAAATATCACTCGAGAAGAAATAGATAACCTAAATAGCCCTTTACCTTATTTGTAAAATACTTTATTAAAAAATTGAATTAGTAAAAGCCTCCCAAAAAAGAAAACTCCAGGCCTAGATGTCTCACCGGTGAATTCGACAAACATTTAAGGAAGAAATAACATCAACTATACACAAATGCTTAGAGAACATAAAAGAAGAAGGAATACTTCCCAATTTATTTTAGGAGTCCAGTATTATTCTGATACCAAACTGGACAAAAATTTTATAAGAAAATAACATTAGGGACCAATATCCCTCCTGAACATAGATGCAAAAATCCTTGGCAAAATACAAGTAAAATAAACCCAGGAATATATAAAATGATAAGACATTATGTCTAACAAGGCTTTTCCTAGGAATGCAAGTTTGGTTCAACATTTAAAAATCCATCTTTGTAATTTACCATGCCAAAACACTAAAGAAGCATTACCATGTGATAACCTCTATGGATGCAAGACAAGCATTTAACAAAATTCAGTATTGATTCACAGGCAAGAGCTCTCAGCAATCTAGGAATTACCTCAACCTGATCAAAGACATCTGCAAAAAAAAAAAAAAAAACCTCTCAGCTAATGTATACTCACTAGAAAAGACTGAATATTTTCCCCTAAGATCGAAACAAGACAAACATATCTTCTCTCACCACTCCCGTTCACTATTGTATTGGAGATCCTAGCCATTGCATCTCTATTGGAAAGGAGAAATGATAACAATGATAAACTCTCTCCACTGACAGATGGCATGATTGTCTACATAAAATACCCCAAATAATCTACAAAAAACTACTGGAAATAGTGAGCTTAGCAGTTTTATAGAATACAAAGCTCATTAAAAAAAATCAATGCTATTCCCATAGGCTAGCAATGAAGAATTGAAATTTGCAATTTAAAAAAGTATCATGTCAATAGCACCCAAAAGTATGAAATACGTAGGTACAAATTTTATAAAATATAGTCTGAATGAGTGTGTTGCAAAGTGCAAAACGCTAATGAAAGAAATAAAAGAAGACCTAAGTAAATAGTAATATCATGTTTGTGAATTGGAAGACTGAATATAGTTTAGGTGTCAATTATCTTCACGTTGACTTATAGATTCAGTGTAATTCCAACCAAAATCCCACCAGGAATTTTTTTAGACACTGACAAACTGATTCTAATATGTACGTCGAAAAACCAAACCAATTTTTGAAAAAAAAACAAGTTTGGAGAACTCACGCTATTGGATTTCAAGAATTTTATAAAGCTACAGTGATAAAAAGAGTATGTTATCTGTAAAAGGATAGACACAGAGATCAATGGGACAGAATAGAAACTCTAGAAATAGATCCACATATATGCTTGATTGGTTTTCACCGAAATCGCAAAGGCAATTTACTGGAGTAAAGGTAATCTTTTCAACAGTTGGACATTCATATGCAAACAAACAAGAAGCTTCAGGCTCAGTGCTGGCAGCGTGAAGTTGGCTTGGGATTCTCACTCTCCCCTTCTCTCTGCTCCTCACCTGCTCACGCTCACTCTCTCTTCCTCTCTCTCTCTCTCAAAATAAATATATAAACTTAAGAAAAAGTTAAATACCATATGACCCAGCAACATCATCTCTGGAAGAGAGGCAGTGGGGGGCACCACCCTTAGGCGGCTTTCTGATTTGGTGAGCACCAAGGAAGGGACCAGAGAAGGAATGGACGACTGCTTATGAGTGCATGTGGGAGGAGCAGACGGTGGGTAGATTTTGCATGAGGTATAGGCTTGTGTCACTGAAATGTAAATTATTACTGTGGGGAGGACCCCTGCTTTGCTCACATTGTCCTCTGTGGGACAGAAACACATGCCGTAGGAGAGTTTCTCACAGCCCTTCTTTAAATTAGACTAGGACAGCTGAACTTGTGGGCTTACCGAAGAGGCCCTTTTCCCAAGCACCATCAGTCACTGCCCAGAGATTTAAATTACACAGATGGAATCTGTAGCCTGTGAACCACTGCTGTTTAAGTTGGATATTAATAATTTGTGCCCCTTCTACTACCAAGAAAGAGTTTTGAGAAATGACTGCGTATGTTGTGAATTTTAGAACATCCTGGGTCAATTCATCTTCTAAAGCTAACTGGTCAAAGCAGCTGCTGTTCACAACATCAAAGATTAAGTTTTCGTCGTCCACAGTGGGCCGGCTCCAAAGACAGGTTTCAAGCCTAGCTGGTGATGCTTGATTCAGATCTTTTTCTTTCACGGATAGCAACCATTGTTGAACCAGTTCAAGCCAACTGGACTCCTTATGAAGACTGTCTGGAAGGTGATACAAGGTCAAGACTGTCCTTGAAGACACTCTGAGTCTCTGCAAGGGTACTGCATTATTACTATTGGCAATATCAGAGTGTAGGGCACAGTAGACGTCAACTGGCTTATGTTAGATCAAATGTCATTGAGTCACTTGCCATGCCGGTCCCGTATTACACTGGGCTATTTTCTCCAAGACACAGACTACATTAACGATGCAGCCAGACAGTATAGACTGTGTTGATTGACAAGTGCCTTTATAGGTGTCTGTGGGTGGCAAGTAATTAAACTTGTCTCTACAATTCAGTTTATTCATAAGCTGTAGAAACTACATATTTTCTCCAGAAAGATATAGAAGACGATTAAAACAATTTTTTTAAATGTTTATTTATTTTTGAGAGAGAGAGAGAGAGAGACAGAGTGTGAGCAGGGGAGGGGCAGAGAGAGAGGGAGACACAGACTCTGAGCTGTCAGCACAGAGCACAGCATGGGGCTCAAACCAATGAACTGTGAGATCATGACCTGAACCAAAGCTAGACGCTTAACCGACTGAGGCATCCAGGCGTCCCAAGAAAGCATTTTTGTGTGTGTGATATGCGGACCCTATAACTCACCCAAGTATTGCCCATCTGATAATAACTGCGAGGTAATTTGGAATACATCCTAACAACTAGCATGAATGGTCAAAAAATTCCAATGAGACATCCACATAGATTTCTGCAAAATGAGTGCAAGGCAAGAATTTCTTGATATAAATTTATGTTGATACAAATCAATATATATCTATTTATATCTATTTATATTAATGGATATATATATATGTCAAGTTATATCAATTTAGTGTGAGAAAGGATGTAAGTTATTGTTAACAGTACCCCCAAGCAAATATTTAGATCTCTAAAATTTAACAGTGTGTATGATGACCGTATTACATAAACCAAAACTTTCAGAAAGACTCAGACCCTTCAGAAAGGGTGGGCTAGCCGGGACAGAGGGAAGCAGATGGTTGTTCCATCTCACGAGCTCTCCTTTGAAAAATAACCTTTTGTTTTTCCTTAATGATAAGTTTCTTTGCTTCTAAAAATCTGGATGTGATTTCATCCCTTTACCTCACCCAGCTTGGATATAGAGCAGGGTGAGGGTGGTTAGTACCCACTTGTAAAAGTTCAGACGGGCTTGGGGTGGGGCATACGGAGACCTCAGAAACACAGGCTTGTAGGGGACGGAGAAGGCTAGGAAAGCATGGGAAGAATGAGGGCGGAGGTGAAGGTCCAGGACTCTAGGGCAGAGGCTTCTAGGGCAACCAGCCTTTGGCGAATGTTAGGAGGGTCCCAACCAGCAGAGGCAGTAGGTGGTCCTCTCAGAGGGAGAGGGCTGAGCCCACTTGGGGAGGGCTTGCGGACGAGAGAAGGTGGGAAGCTGGCCCAACACGACGGGTATGAGTGAGAAATGGAGGCAGGGGGCCCTTTGGTGGCCTGAGAACTCATCACAGCAAGTATTAGGGCTTGTGGCTCAGCCCCATGTGCTGGAGCTGGGCTGCTGGGAGGCAGTTTGCTAAAAGCTAGGTCCCTGAGTTGGCTTGGCATCTCGAATGGTACAGCCTTCCCATAAGAAGCCCAGGTATGGCCCAGATGCACACAGGGCTGTCTGACAAAGCAAGCACAGCACAACATGCTAGCCCCAGGACTTGTCCCTGCCCCGCGCTGCTCCCTCATGCAACCTTAACCACACTGGTCTCTGTTTTTCCTTAGGAAGTCCAGCACCTTCCTGTCTCAGGGCCTTTCTCCTTGCTCTCCCCTCTACTTGGACTGCTTTTCCTCCACACATCCTCTTGGCTCACTTCCCCCCCCCCCTATTCCGTTGTCTGCTCAAGTGACCTTAAGAAAGATCTTTGCAGACCATTTTTACGAAAATAGCGTGCTTTTTTCCCCTCTAGTCTCCTACCCTGGATTTACTTGCTTTTCCTCATAGCACTTGTGATTCCTCGATAGTAAATCAAGTCTCCCCACCATAATAAAAACGTGATGGGGGTAGGACAAACTGAGCCATCATATCTGCAATGTGTAGAACCAGATTCGGTACAGAGAGGTGCTCAAGAGATATTTGTTGAATGAATGAATGAGTGAATGAATGAATTGTACTAGAACCCATCATAGGGAGTTAATGGTGTTCACCACCAGCCCGCGTGTGGCACGGTCAGCACAGTTAATTAAACGGGGCTGCCTAAAGTTGTCTGTGGTCCTAAGAAAGCACTGCTGGGCTCCAGAAAACTGGGGTTACTGACGTGTGAGGAGAAGCTTTCAGTTCGCAGGGAATCTTTGCACGGTCTTGTTCTCTCCCCAGTGGGTTCTCCCCGTCTCTGGTGGACAATGGCAGTCCTGATTAACACAAGCACCTCCCGCAGAGGCTGCAGAGAGTGGCTTCCGGGCAAGTCATGACCTTGGGAGCAACCTGGGAACAGGAGACAAATCCCCCCAATTTGTATTCTCAGCGAGATTCAAGACGACACAGCACTGATGAAAAGGGAGAAATTCGAAATCAGGATAGATTGCTTTCTGATGAAAACATGAATTCCCTAATTTAGAAAACCATCCTGGACAGCATGAGTAGCACAGTGGATAAGGCAGAAAAGACACTCATTGATTTTGAAGGATGGTTTGATAAATTATCTGATTATTCAGAAATGTAAAAAGATTTCCTATAAATGTAAAAAGATTGAGATCATGAGCAAAAGATAAGAGTCATGAAAAATTGATTCAGAGGTATTATAAAAGCTATTTCCCAGAGCGGAAAAGACTAAAATCTTCAGATTAAAAGGGCTTACCAAGTATCAGAGAAATTAATATAGAGAAAGAATAGACACTTAGAAATACCCTGGAAAAAAATTTTTAAATTTAAGAATAAGGGGAAAGGTCTTACAAGTAACCGTGTAAATAAAACAAACAAAATGATCAAATGTGCTGCTCACTTTTTTTCTGCAACTCTCAAGATCGGAAGGAAATGGGGCCATGTTATAGATGGCAATTGAACAAATTTGGGGCAAGTAAAATAGGGAAGACCCAGATAACAAGGTCTCCAGGGGAAATGCAACAACTCATCTCTCTTCTTAATTTTGTTTTCCCAGAAAAGTAGTCCAGTGATCTTAGCAACAAATCACAATACGGAACCCTGGTATGAGGAAAACACAATAGGAAAGAAGTGGGGTGGGCAATGATAGAGTGTAAAGTGAAATTATTCTCTAAGTAATTGATTAAAAATGTAAATATCATGGGGCCCCTGGGTGGCTCAGTGGGTTAAGCACCGACTTCCGCTCAGGCCACGATCTCATGGTTTGTGAGTTCCAGCCCCGTGTCGGGGTCTGTGCTGACAGCTCGGAGCCTGGAGCCTGCTTTGGATTCTGTGTCTCCCTCTCTCTCTGCCCCTCCCCTGTTCATGCTCCGTCTCTCTCTCTAAAATAAAATAAACATTAAAAAAGATTTTTTTAATGTAAATATCTCATTAAATAATTTAAAATTTTTAATTATGTAAGGAAACAATGCTAATGTAAAAATACCTATGAACAGAAAAAGATGGACAGTTAAACAATAATATTAACTTGGATTTAAAAACCAAGGTTATACTAAAAAAAGACACCAAAAAACAAAACCCTGGGAAGTTGGACATGGGCATAGGTGGGGAAAAAAATAAAAGCGTACTAAACCATCCACTGTGGAGAGGGCCAATTAATCCTGTCTCATTCTGGACACTGATAAAACAATATAGGATCTTATGGTTTACCGCCCTCTCTGTTTTCATCTTATTTTATTTTTGAAGCTCTTAACTATAGAGAACTGAGGGTTGCCTGAGGGGAGATTGGTGGGGGGATGGGCTAAATGGGGGATGGGCATTAGGAAGGCCCTTGTGATGAGCACTGGGTGTTATATGTCAGTGATGGGTCACTAGTTCTACTCTTGAAAACAATACTGTCTTATATGTTAGCTAACTTGAATTTATCTGTTTTGTTTTTCAAATTCCAGATATGAATGAAATCATATGGTGTTTGTCTTTCTGTGATTGACTTGTTTCACTTGGCATAATACATTCTAGCTCCAACCACGTCATGGCAAATGGCAAGATTTCATTCTTTTTATGGCTGAGTAATATTCCATTATATATTTATATATATATATATATATATATATATATATATATACCACATTTTCTTTATTCATCAGTCAATGGACATTTGGGCTCTCCCCATAGTTTGGCTATTTGTTGATAATGCTGTTATAAACATTGGGGTGCATGTACCCTTTGAGACTGCATTTTTGTATCCTTTGGGTAAATACCAAATTAACTAACTTGAATTCAAATAAAAACTTGGAACGACAAACAACAAAAAGAAGACAGGATCGATTATTTCTTGAAACGTAAGGGTAACCGTTATCCCGGGAAAAACAGAATTCACAACATTCCACTCACCTGAGTAAGAAAAGAACAAATAAGCCATTTGGCAAAAGATGGGAAACAAAGAGGCAGAGAGGCATAAAAATCCCAAGCAGGTTGCGGAAACTACAGTGAAAGAGACAAGACCAACCGCGTCGATCTTCGAAGCAAATAAAAGCAAAGATTCCCAGATTGGATCTAAGTGGGGATTACTCCTAAGTAACGTATCTAAGACAAAGGCAGAGAAATTACAATGTCAGTAAGAAACAAGCAAAGAAATACACATATAAATGAAAGTACAATAATTCACGGGGGTGCGACACACAAATAAAATCATCTGTTCAAAACACAAGGCAGCGAAAGGAAGCCTCGTTATTCCCGTAGTTCCTGTGAGCAGCAGCATCACATTTATGTGGAAGAGATGTATGGATGAGCCGCCGGGGTGCTGTGGGGAGTCCCAGGGCCAGCTTAGGCCTCGAAGGTGCTCACTAAACTGTTGTGCACAACCCTGCAGAGCGTTCTTCGTAATCCTCGGACACAGGGAGAGGGAAAAAGGAAGGAACCGGCAGGCTGCCAATGGGCCACACTCTGCACTGTTACCCTCTCTCTGTGCTCCAAGCAAGGTCAGTTGGGTCAGCCCAAACCCCGGGCGCCCTTGGGTTTTCATGCAAAAGGGTGAAGGAGCTTGTATCTCCTCCTGAGTGGCGGAAGGGTGAGATACTTGAAGCAAACCCCAGCGGCAGGAGGCCCTCCAGCATTTGCAGCAACACTGACGAGGCCTCGATGGGTTTTCACCGAGCACAGGTTTGCGGGTCTGACTCGGATCCCCCGACGGTGGGGTGACACCCTTGAATGCACTCCGGTGGAGATCAGGGGAACCCACAGACCAGACCAGAGCGTAAGTTGAGGGCTGGGGATGTAACAAACGCAATCGCAAAGCTCCATCACGTTTGTCCCCAGGGAGGGTGGAGTAAAGAGCCAAAGGTGAGGTGCTCGGCCCAGATATCCTCAGATCCTTTTCTACCCCTCCCTGTGGGCTTCTCCCACTTCTGTGTCTTCCCTGTGATCCCACTGCCCACAGCCAGTGCCTGCAGCGATTTCCTGAGGACGCCCTTGGGCTGCTGCAGCCCCCACGTGCATCCATAGCAAAGGCTGAGAGTTCTGGAGAGCGAGCTTCCTTCTCCGCCATGGCCCATAGCCAATGACTGATGGGTGCAGGAGGATTCGAAGCCATTTCCTGCTTGCAGGTGTAACTTGTACTCCAGAGCAAAACTCAAACCCCGGAGTTCCCCGCCGTCCGTCTGAAAGTGTCTCTGGTGGGAACCTCTGCTTGGCTTCCTGCCCTCCTGGCTCTTGCACCCCCCCAACTCCTTTGCCAGGTTTTTATCTCAGGATCTACTTCTGGGGAATCCAACTAAAACAGGTGTGCCTGCCTCATGCAGTTCTGGCTTTTCCTGCCACCTTACCTCCTCCCTCCGCTTTGGCTTCCTGCCAGAAAGCAATCTCATGACTCGGTTCTGTGTAGACTCTCTTACACAGGGAATGAGTGAGTTGGGCTATGAACACCAGCATCGGGGGTGGGGGGGGGGTCTCTCCTTGGCACCTTGCTCTCAGAAGACCTGTTAAAGACTGTCCCCGTCCAGCTTTATGAAGACCTGTACAGATACTATTGAGGCTGTTAGCTGTTGGGAGTCCCTCCTCACTGATTCCAGGTTTCTCTTCTTTGAGACAGATAAATCTTTGTTTTGGGGGACTGTCCTACGCACTATACAAGGTTTAGCAGTATCCCTGGTTCTCTACCCACCATATGCCAATAGCATCCCCATCTCCCCTCAAGTTGTGAGAGCAAAAACGTCTCGGACATTCAGCCAAATATTCCCCGGGAGAAAAAAAAAAACGCCCCTGGATGAGAACCGCCCATCTACACTAGCTCCCGGGGCCGTGGCCAATGCCACCACCATACTCCGTGGAATGAGGTCCCACTTCTTCCTCCTCTTTTGTGGTCGAGTTTATGAATGGTGTGAGGTAGGGGTGTTTTGCTTTGAAAACACAAGGGATCGCCAAGGCTCGATCTCTAAGCCAGCCATCAAGCTGACCGTTTGGAACTTGGCTAATTCTGACCCCAGTAGCGCTCTTGTATATCCCAGCCAAGGTTCAAAACCTTTGTAACCGCTGTAGAAGGAGCACGGTCTGAGTCTCAACTGTTATTTTCCATTTTTTGGTAACAGGAGGAGTGGTTTTTCCCAAGGTGTTCTGTATTGTTGAGGAACACCCAAAGGGCTGGTGAGAACTGGCTTCTAATTCTGCAGATGGATCCCCAGATACACTCATTAATTTAGCTTTCTCCCTCGAGGAATGTGACTCCTCCATGCTGAGGAACCAAATTAGGAGCAGGAGAGAACCTCTTTCATGAGCAAGATTTATAACACACCTGGGAGAAAATGTGGTCCAAGCCAAGGCGACCATTTGTCGTCTCCATTCCACCTGAAGCTGTTCAGAACGTTCTGTGTAATTCTCCTTGGCCATGTGGGGAATGTAAAAAGCACACGGAGTTTGCTGCTAATGGATTTATTAGAGCTGCGTGACTTCGGAGAAGTTTCTTAACCTTTCTGAACCGCAGTTTCTTTATTTAAAAATGAGTACCGGGGCACCTGGGGGGCTCTGTCGGTTAAGCTTCCAACTCCTGATGTTGGCTCAGGTTTATGATCTCACGGTTGTGAGATCGAGCCCTGCATCAGGCTCACGCTGACAGCACAGAGCCTGCTTGGGATTCTCTCCCCGTCCCTCCCCTTGTGCCCGCGTGCAATCGCTCTCTGCCACTCTCTCAAAATAAATAAATAAGCGTTTAAGAACAATGAAATAAAAATGAGTACCTACTCATGGATAAGTTGGACTTTTTTGATAAAATGAGATAACATATACGAAATCAGCTGGTAAAATACCTAGCACAGAACTGCCATTCCATAGATGGTAACTACTCTGTCCTTGAGGACCCTGGTCAAGTTCCTTCGTTCTTCTGAACTCTGGTTTTCTCATTTGTAAAATGGGAATGCTAATTCCAATCTCACCGGGTCCCCATGGAGATGAAGTAGCAGCTTAGATGCAAATCCTGTAGATGCATCTGTGGAACCTGTGGAGTTCTACAAAAGTGTGATGACATCCGCTACATCACCGCTACGAATATCACGGGAGCTTGCGACGCGCTGAGCACAGCTGGGTTGGCTGTAAGCTCCAGTGCCAGTGTGGCATAGTTGAACCCCTTGATACCTCAGGGCATCTGCTCTTCCCATCTTAATAATATCAACGCAGTGTTTGACACTTCCCAGCAAGCATTTGGCCTGAGGGAAGCTTCCAGAGTACCCCACCCCAAATCAAGGAGCCATTCGCTGGCTCCTTCAGAACCCAGAAGGGCTTAGCTCTTCGGAAGGGGAGGAAGATCGTACAATGCAAAATGCCTTCTCTTTGATACTTAGTAAGAGCTAACTTTTTGGAGTGCCCGCTCTGTGTCAGTCATTGCGTTGTGCTAAGCATCCTGTGTGAATGATTTTACGTGATCTCCACATGATCCTCTGAAGTGAGTGCTCTCATTATCCTTAATTTACAGGTGAGTTAACTGAGGCTCGGAGTGGTAGGTCCAGTTTTGGAGCTGGAATCCTAATTCAGCGGTCTAACTCCATACAACTGGCAGCCCTCTAATTTCAAGCACTGGAGATGTTGTCATTCTAGAGCTTACATTAAGATTGATCGGGGGCGGGGGGCGCATAGGGGAGAAAATCCTTTTCCCCTCAAAATAAGAGAGCGTGTTTTGTTGACCAGAGTTGTCCCAAGTGAAAATGGCACCTTTGAGTATGCAAGCTCTCTATCATTGCAGATACTGAAGAATAGTCTGAGCAAATAGCCATCAGGGATACAGAAGAGAGAATTCAGTCTTGCTGGGGTTTGGGTTATACGAGAATTTAAACGTGCCGGAAACATCGGGTCTGGGATTCTGGCAAGACACAAAACATATGTGGAGTATAGTCTGTATCAGAATGGTATCATAAGTAAAAAGTCAGGTTGTCTCTCAAAAAGAAAATAGGATAAAAAAAGAAAATAGGACTGAATATAATGGATCAGGGGTAGAAGCTATGAAATAGACACATAAAAAAATAGAGAAGATCAATTAAATGACATTAGTTTAAATTACCAAGAGTATGAATGAGGGATGTACCATCACCTCAGATTCTACAGTTATTAAAGGGCAATAAATAAATATTATAATCAACTTTATGCCAATAGATTTGAGAATTTATATGAAAGGGAAAAAGGATAAAACAACCAAAGCTTGCTCAGGAAGAAATACATCATCTTAATAGCCTTAAAAATATTAAAGAAATTAAATTTATAGTCGAAAACATTCCCCAAAGAAAACTCCTAACCCAGATGGATTTTCATTAGTGAATCTACCTCACATGTAAGGAAGAAACAGTGCCAATTCTATACAACCTCTTTCAGAAAACTGCAAAAAATGGAATACTTTGCAACAGACTCGATGAAGCCAGGCTTACTCTAAAACCAAAATGAGACCAAAAAAACTTTCAAGAAAAGAGAATTACCAACCAATATCCCTCATGGACATACTAGCAAAACCCTCGAAAGAAAACTATCAAAATGAATCTAGCAACATACAAAAAAGATCATACATCACAACCGAAAGACGTTTCTCCCACTTGTCATTGTTGTTCAACACTATCATTCAACATTTGAAAACCTGAACACTACTCGTACACCGTATGTGCCCTTGAACTTTATTTATGGAAACCCCTCAGATCTTTCCATGACTTCTTACTACCTTTCCTCCTCTTTCTCTGCACTATCGTTGGGTTATTAGACTTGGACCCTTGGCGTCTGCTGGGGAATCTGTCTTGTGTACATCGTTTGGTTCTTTCTTGAAACTTTTTTGAATGTTTTTATTTATCTTTGAGAGACAGAGAGGAGGAGAGACTGCTGGGGAGGGGCAGAGAGAGGGGGAGACAGAGAATCCGAAGCAGACTCCAGACCCTGCCTTTGGTTCTTTCTAATTCCGGATATCTGAATTCAGAGTCTAAGACCTCCAGCCTCCAACCCCAAACTCAGCCAACCCAGAATCCCATCCATGTTGGGCCTGTAAGGGGGTAATTTACGAAGGGAGGGCTTTGAGAAACAATATATGTAAACCACCTACCACATGGCAGACACCCCAGGAACACCACTTGACTTCTTCTCGTCTCTAGGGGAAAGCTCTGGATGAAATCTGAGTGAGGCAAGTTGCCTATTACGTTAAGCCTTCCAGCTCTGCGTTGTGAATCCAGATGCGAGCCGCTCATCGCTCTTCTCCAACATCAGGCTTGCTGGATAGAGTTGCAGAGTGCTGTTGGGCTCTGCTGGAAGATGGGGACTGTCTTCAGTGGGAAGGGATTTCATCTCATTATCACCGACAGTGAAGTTATGGCTGCTGGCTCTGCCATCAGATTGCAGACCCTATCAGCGAGATGAAGGGGCATCATTTCCAGGAGTTGTAGGATTGCCGCTGCAAAATTATTTTTAGGAAGCTGCTTTTTTTTTTTTTTTTTTTTTTTTTTTGATCGAGAACATCCACCTGAAAATAGCTCTGAACATTGTGGAGACAGCACCGTGCGGAGTACCGAACTGAGAGTTCAAGCCTAAAGATTTGTGGAGCAGACTGTACCTCTAATTCCAGGTTTTGTAATGATACGAAACACGTTGATAATAAATAGCAGTCACAAGAAACCTGAGAATGTGATCCCAGTTCTGTTCACTCCTTGCCTTTTATCCAGGAAGAAGAATCTGAGTCTCCTGTTCCTCGAGCCTGGGGGAAACAATGACTATGCCTTCCCCTCTCTGTTAATAGTGAGTGGATTTTTCTCTTGCGTTCCACTCACAGGTTGTTTTCCTTTTCTTCCTTGCTAACAGAACCCTAATTTTGTTCAGGCAGCAGGTCACGTAAGACAGTCTTGGCAATCCCATTCTCTTTTGCTGGGCTGGGGCTGGGCAGGGGAGCCAGGGCTGGCAAAGGAGACGGAAGGAGAAGCTTCTAGGGACTTCTGCGGGAACACAAAAAAGAGCAGTACTTAAAGGAAGCTCTCCGCCACCACGTCCTCAGTCCTACTTTTGGAGCAGGTGTGGGGATCTGCTGCTCGAAGCTGAAGCATCTATCTTGCCACCAGAAGACCACGACCGGGGGAAATAAGGGCAGAGGGGAAGCGTGGGTGCTAGCCTTGGACCACCCGCCTCTGGATTTCTCCGTGATTAAAGAACGAATGTCCCGGTGGCCTAAACCACTGAGATACACACCCATTGGTTTTCCCTCAAGATGTGCACTCTCCATCTTCCTTCGTACGTAGAAACCCCCTCTCCCATTTTCATCCAGGCATCTGGCCACTTGGATTCATGTGCCATGTCCCAGCCTGCCCTACAACTAAGTGTGCCCATGTGACTGGTGAGTTATTGGTAGATGTGTCAGGTGGCAGCTGTTGGGAGCCATCCTTGACAAGAATTGGTTCATACAGCTCCTTTGTCTTCATCCCTTTCTCTATCCAGGCACCGGGAATGAGAATGTGATGGCCGGAACTTCAGCCACCATCTTGGTCTGTGAAGATGAAGGCTTCATCCTGAACAAAATGTGGCAAGGTGAAAGAACCAGAGTCCTTGAGTGCTTTATAGGCAAGAACAGCCCTAGATTTGCCCACCTGCAGATTTTTGTATGAAAGGCAAGTCAGCTTCTATCACGTTTAAGCCATTTTTATTTTGGTTCTCTGTTCACGGAGCTGAATTTAATCCCAACGGATACACTAAATGGGCAGCTACTGGGAGGACCCCGTAGCCCTTGTACTTCATACCCTGGAGTCCACAGCAGCCCTCTAGTTTCTAGAAGAAGAGGAAGGAGTTAACAGTGAATTGCAGTTGTAGGGAAAAAAAACAGCTGTAGATAATATGTAAATGAATGGGCGTGGCTGTGTCTCGATAAAACTTTATTTGTAAACACAGGTAAGTTGGTTAGATTGGTCCTGTGACCAGGTGTTTTAGATGCCAAGCATCATGTGACATTCTCATTTATGAAGCATCTACAAAGTGCCTGACATTGTCCAGATGTTTCAAAACCCTGCCTCTCCTTATTCTGATCAGATTCTGAAAACTTTATGCACAAGGACACTGACCACTGGAGACAGGAGCCACATCGCCAAGCTCACAAGTCAATAACGTTGCTGGGATGTGGACCCAGACCCGGTCTCTAAAATCCACGGCCATTTGAATACATTACTCTCCTGTTCTTTCTGTGAATAACATTTCTCTTCTAGTAATTGTGTGCGTCATGCCTGTCAGACTGTCCGTGGGTCTACCTGATCACATTTCAGACGCTCCCCAAGGACCAGAACGGAGGAACATGCCAGAAAAGCCCGTGGACGGAGGCGCGAGCACAAACAGTGTTTCGTTAACACATTTCCTGCAGACAGAACAGGCGGCTTCAAATTGTGGGTGGGAGAGGAAGGGAGAGACAATAGAAGGAAAACAAAGAGAGAGAGAGGCACGAGGCTGTGAGGCATTTCCACAGCAGAATAGCCCGATTATAGTGCCTCCTCCCTGAGGTCTGAGAACCCAGTGGGCAGGAAGTTGGAAATACCAAGCCCACCAGCAGGGACCTACCATGTACTGACCCCTGTGTTAAGGGCTTTCTTTCTGTGGTCTTATTTAATCCCCACAAAAAGCTCCATGAGGTCGATACTAGAACCCCCTTAGTGGTACCAGAGGCTCAGAGAGTGGAGTGCATGGCACCAGGCCACCTAGCTTATGAAGGGCAGAGCTGCGAATTAAATGGACTTCAGTCTCACTCCAAAGCCCAACCTCTCCCCTGTCCCGTGACTTTCCAGAGCCTCTCTGCTGGTGGAAGAACTACAGGGGCTGCCCAGGGGGTGGCTTGTCCCTCCGGCCACACCCCCCTGATCGGAGCGTGGGCGTCTCCCAGGCCTGGTTCTCTCTGCTCCTTTCTCTTTGGTCCGAGCAGCAAAGCACTGCAGGAATGGAAGGAACGGCGGCCTTGGAGGGAGGGCGCTACATCCAATCCTGCCTCTTCCACAATGAACCACGTAAAGGTGCTTCAACTCCTGGGATCTCGGCCGTCCTTCTGCAAAAATGAGAATAATAAAGACCTACCTCGCTAGGTTCTTGTAGGAGCCAAATATGAACGTGGATAGAAACACTGGGCACAGTGCTTGGTTCATACATGGGGACGTAACGAATGGGTTGAATCTCAAATGCACCGAATACCAGGGAACCCTTGGGAGGCGGTGTTGCTTAATGGTTATGGCATCCAACAGCCGTCCAGACTACCATCTGAGCTAGGGAAAGTCACTAACTCATCCAGCCTTGATTTTCTTCTTTGTAAAATACGCAAATGCTAGTAACTGCACCCTGGGTTTGTCCAGAGGACTAAATGAGAAAATAAAGGACCGTGCCCAACAAACTGCAAAAGCTCCATAAACGTCATTATTATTATGTCATAGACTATGATTGTTCCATATGGGTTCATCTACTACATTAATAAAGGAGGAAAGGACGGAAGAGGGCTCATGGTCCAGGGGAGGGATTTGTTGGATGACTCATGCATATCCTGATGTGGCATTAAATTGCACGCTCAGACCGCATGGTGGATGGGGGACAGTCAGAGGTAGAAGGGAAGGAGAAGACTAGAAACTCTCGTGAGAGAACAAATTAGCCTGCTCCATTTTAAAACGTATTTATTCATTCATCCAGCCTCTCTTTATGACCACATTTTAATGCACCAGCCACACAGGGCTGGGCTCTCAAGACACAGGAGAAAACAGAATAGACAGGATGTCTGTCCTCACGAAGCTGAGAGTCCAGCAAAACGACCAAGCATCAAAGAAGTAAAACCACATCTGTACATAACAGCAGGTCATGATACTTGCTAGGAAAGAAAGCGACTGGATGCTGAGAGAGAATAACGGGAAGGACTTTCTTTTCATGGAGAGTCCGGAAAGGGCTCTGGGAGGTCTCAGGTGACACTTACTCTGCCATTGACTGTATAAGAAGGAGGCAGCCATTGCAAAGGTGGGCAAGAGGGAGGAATTCTGGGCGGAAGGAACACCATGCTGTCAAGACCCTAAAGGGAGACCGGATTTGCCTCCTCAGAGGATCCGAGTGAACGGGGAGTGGGGGAAGTGGGGGGTGGGGGGAGAAGAGGGCTCTGAGGCCAAGCTGGTACCATGAAAGTTCAGATTCAGTTTTGAAGCCACTGGAGGGTTTTGAGCCCAGGAATGATGATCTGGTTCATGCTCCTGCAAAGCCATTCTGGCTGGTCTGTGATGACAGAGATTCAGTGGGAAGGCCACTGAGGGTGTGAATTTGATGATTCGGTAGGAGGTGGTGGGGACTCGGACCAGGGAGCCAGCCTCGGAGACGAAAAGAAGTGGATGGATCTGGGAGCACGATAGCACACAAGGTGATGGGCTAAATGGAGCGAGGAGGAGACACGGGGACAATGTCGGGAGGCTGGCTTGAGCAACCCATGAGAGGGACGGGTTACCAGTTCCATCACAAACAAGCTTGAGATTTCAAGGACACGTCCAAGTGTGTGGTACCCACGAATGGCTCCAGAGCTAGCAAGTGGGGTCTGGGCCGGAAAGAACACATTTCAGAGTTGCTGGCATTTGCATAAGGTTTAAAACCCTGGGCAGGCTCGGTGTCCCAGCCCCATCCTGAGGCTCCCCTTCTCGTGCTGCTGACTGGCCCCGAATCTTGGTACAGCCCGCTGCCTGCGGACCCCAGCACGCCTTCACGCTGCCTACCCCGGGGCGGGGTGCCTTAGAGCAACCCTAGCCGCCCCTGTCCCACAAACGTCTTGGTGAGCAGGGGCCATCCAACACAGCTGGCACCAGAGCCCTGAGCTGGGACATCTTTTTGTCTTAGAAAGGTGCCTAGGCACGGAACACTGTCCACGAGGACTGAGGGCTGGAAAGGCAAGGGCGGAGTCGGGTGGGTGTGAGGGCAGAGTGCCCCGTGGGGCACACGGGCACGCAGGCCGTTTTCTGCCCCGCCCCCACCTGCCCCTTCTAGATCCTTGACCTCCTCTCCTTGTCTCCTCCCAGCTCTAGAAGAGCCCTCATCTCCCCCGTGGATTGTCTTTGCCCAGGTACAGCCCTGTGTGTTCAACAACCGTTGAGCAATACTCCACTCCTTCGGAGTTCTGTCTAAACATTCACCTGAAACGTTCGCTCTCTTTCTTGCAGATGTCAGTTAAACAGAGCTCTCGGCACCGAGCTCTCTTTTGGGGCGCAGCTAGTTTTTTCTCCAAGTTGCCCGTTATCTGCTGTAGTCATCCACGTGCTGGGACTGGGGGGCGGGGGGTGACCATCTCCGCCCGGGGGGGCAGAGGTAGGGCCGGGGAGGCTGGCGGTGACCAGCTGGTAGGAGTTTGCCGCGGGGGCTTGGAAACAGTGTGGTTTAGGCCCAGACGGCCCGAGTTCAGCCCCGGGATCTACCCGGCTTGATTGAAGTCGGGTGAGTCGGTCAACCCCTCCGCGCCTCAGTTTCTGCATCTCTAAGGACTGATAATAATTTCAGGATTGTTGTTAGATTATGGGGAACGCGGGGAAGGTGCTTTGCACCCTGTAAAGTGTAATTAATGCGTGCTGTCCTGTGCACAACGCTTAGCAATGTGTGTAGAGTCTCTTACGTTTCTGCTTTGCCCGCTTTGGATGGTAAACACCCCAGGGACTAGACCAGACAAGCCCAGGGCGCTGCTAGGGACTGTGAGGGGTGCGGGGTTGTGGATGCTTCTGTTCAAAGATGCCTCGCGTCTGTGGGGTCTTGTGCTTTTCAAGGAGAAGCGGGCAACTTTTCGTTTATGCTCTCGATTCACAGAGTGATGTTAACCGGTGTCTCTTCTGCGTACTGAGCAAATCTTAGGTTGGTCAGGATGTCAGGGTAGGGAGAGAGGGTGCTGGGAAGAGAGGAGGGAGGGAAAATTCACAGTTTAGGAGAGTGTCAGTACTCACATCTCGGGTTTGGGTTGTTTTTTTTTTTTTTTTTCAACCCAACAAATAAATAAGAAAAAGCCCCTCGAAGTGGTCCTAACCCCAGGGCCTTTATGACCGGATCTTGACTGCTACCCGAGGAGAGTTTCAAGCCAAAGCGATGTCAGCTGCATGCACTTGAGCGTGAGTGTCTGGGGGTCTGCGGCTGTGTGCACCCTTTGGCCTGAGAGGGTTGCAGAAGCCTCCAGAAGCCTCCTCCACGTCTGTGTTGACTCCTTTTCTCTGGCTTTTCTCAGCCTCTTTCCTGTTCACCTCTGGCCTCGGCTGTCTGGCAGGCCTGACTCACGGGAGGCCACAGCCAAGTCACCTGGTTAGTATCAGTCACACTGCTCTTGGAGCATCTCTCTCTTCAAAAATAATAGAGGCAAAAGCAAGTGCCTCAGTAAGTACTGCGTTTTGCCACGGATTTCATCCGAGTGGTGCTCTTAAATGGTCAGTTCTGGGAACTCCCCACATGTCAGATGACTCCTCTTTGGCAAGTGCGATATAAGCAAATCATTTTCTCTCCCGGCAACCGACTTGCCTCCTCCCTCCCTTTTCCTCTGCAAATGTTTGCAGAGAACCCGTGTGTCCCAGGCGCTGCACTGGGGCTGGACGAGAGATATGAAGACACGGTGTGCTGGGCCACAAGCTCCTGGTGCACACGGGGGACGGACCAGTAGACACATGAGAGCAGACGGGACAAGTTCACTGGTAAGGGGCAGCACAGGGCGTGGCTCTCAGCCTGGAGATCGTCCTGGGCACAGGGCCAGGTGTGAGCAGTCCAGGGGAGGCACGCATGGGGAGACATCCCGGGCAGGGTCAGACGATCCTTTGCCACCCTCTTTCACGGTCAAGTGAAACGTTCCCTTAGGCAGCAGCCTTCATCTACCCTTGGGGCCCACTGAGGTTGCACCACTCTTTGGTTCCCTGCAGGAGGGAGTGTGGACAAAAGTATAGGTTGGAGGAAAGACAGAGGAGGTCCGTCCTTAGGGTCCCCACACCCCTTGGGGGAAGCTGATAGCAGTGCCTTTCCGCCTCAGTGTCGTTGGGATCCTTTGGATGCCCTGGTGGGGGAGCACCCCCATGGGCACAGTGGGGAACAGCAGGTACAGAAGGGACAATATGTTTTTACACAATGGTTTTGGTACCTGTGACACATCCCCTCAGCTCCCCTATGATTTCAGCTGTGGCTCTGGTGGTAAGTTCAGTAAGTTCATCTCTGAAGCTGGGAGCCCACCCAGCTCTCCCACAAGCACACCCCGGAAGTGTGGGAAGGTCACACCCAGGAGCCACCGTCAAGGGGAGAATGAGAGCCAGTAGACAAAAAGCTCATCCTTTGGACAGAACGTTCTGGAAGGAATTCTGTACACTTGCCGGAGGTTCTAGAATTGAGACCCTGTTGCCCAGCAACCTTGATAATACACAGAGGGTGACTTTTCCTCCTTCCTGGGCTTGCTCACTTCCTTTCCCTTTACCCCTGCTTCCTGGGATCTCCTCCCAAACGAACGAGTCCTGTCTCAGGCTCTGCTTCTGGGGGAACCCAAGCTAAGAGAGAAGTGCTATTAACAACTTGAGGATCTGAATGCCATCTCTTACCTTTCAGAATTGTCACTTACACCTAAACCAGAGAGGAGGAGAGTCCCAACACTGGCTTTGAAACGCCTCTGACCCACAGGAAATGGCTGTTTTCAAGGTAGGCTGTGAAAGGGACTTATGGATATAGAAAGCTCAGAGGACCTGGTATGGGGATTGGTCGGGGGACTCAGTTTAGCACATGACAAGAAATTGTAGTTTCACCCAGGGGAAAGCTGCTGGATATTGTTTCCTCAGTCATAATGGCCACATGTTTTAAAACCCCACAGTTCTAGAAGGATGAATGGCTGGGAAAAGATTGGGATAGGGAGGTTGTATGTGAACCTAAAAACTCTTATAAATATTTTTACATTCATAAAAGCCCATGAAGAAAATAACTGAAATTTAAACCTCAAAAAATTGGAAATAAAAGTTAATAGACGATTACTTTTCCTCGTCTTTAATCTCAAGATATTGGACTGAGGTAATGATGGAGTGATGTATGGAGGAGAAAGGTTTGGGGACGAGGCATTCTTAAGATTCCTTTTATCCTCTGAATTACTTTTGATCTTCATATACCCTATGGAAATTCTTTCTGTTGTAGAAAGTAAATACATCGCAGATGGAGTCAGACTCATGTATTTGGTGAGGTGTGGTAACTCCCATCCAAATATTTCTTTTAATTTTACTCTGCTCATCAAAGGGCCAGCTCACATGGAAAGTGTGCTTGGTGTGCCGGAGACCAGGTTACATTTCTATGTTATTCACGTGTTTCACGAGACACTTAACAACACAATAGCCCTGAAGGTACATGACAGCGTCTAGTTTTATAGACAGGAGAGCTGAGGCTCTGTTATGCATGCAGTATGATCTGACCTGGTTTTAAAACTTTGAAAGGTTTTTCATGTGGATATATTCATGCATGGGGGGGGGGGGAAGGGGCGGGGACTTGCCAGGCCATATGACTTGCCTTTGGGTTAAAATCATGATCATCTAAAAATATTGGAATACATGCTGTTAAAAAGCCCGCTTCCATCAATTTTGCATCGGAGAAGGCCATATTTGTCTCAGGGAGAAAACAATTCTTTTCTTTAAGGAAATGCTCCGACGGCTCACTGGTCATGAATAAGCTCCCTGGCTCTTGTCAAGACAACAAGAGAAATTACTCGGCTTGGATCGCTTAATATTAAGAGATTTAAAATGTTTCCCCAGTGAGCTCAAGTCAGAAGTTAGAGTGCCAGCGGTTAAGATACGCCCAAGGCAGGGATGGTCAGTTTTCAACTGTGTGTTTTGTTTTTGTTTTTTTTGTCTTGTGCAGTCATTCCCCTTTGTTACTCTCAAACCTTCAGTGGATCCCATCACCCACGGAGCACTGCGTTAGCAGTGTCTTCGGAAACTAGAGGGGAAAAAGCAGATACGTCAGCGTCTGGGCAAAGCCATGCCAAGGAAACACAATAGTCAGCAGGAGCAGTGAGCGGACAGTCAGAAGGCAGTAAGACAAAGCTGGCAACAGTTGAGATTGAGAGGTGACGTCTGTAATTCTCCACCTGTAGAATTATTCAGGAAGCCGCTGGATCTCGTACAGAGGGAGTCTGGATGAGGTTTCGGTTTTCCTTGTTTGTTTGCTTTCTCCTAGAGATTATAAGAAACTGAGACTTAGCCCACAAAGATTACAAAGGGAGTGTGAGCCAGTTGACTCAAACCCCTAAAAAAGATATGGTGATTTCGTGGTGACTTCCTGAGCTCACTCCTCTTCCCAGTCACCTGAGAGCCCGTTAATTTGGGGGCATTTTTTAACATTTATTTATTTTTGAGAGAGAGAGAGAGACAGAGTGTGAGCAGGGGAGGGGCAGAGGGACAGAGACACAGAATGTGAAGCAGGCTCCAGGCTCTGAGCTGTCAGCACAGAGCCCGATGCGGGGCTCGAACTCACAGACCGCGAGATCATGACCTGAGCCAAAGTCGGACACTTAACCAACTGAGCCACCCAGGCGCCCCTGGGGGCATTTTATATTCAAGTTTGTTAGATAAATGGAGTTGAAATTTGATTTTACTTCTGATTCATCACCTTTGTTCACCAACTGTACAACTGCGATAACTTCCAATAACTAACCCAGCCTAAATTATTAGTAAATGTGGTCTAATTTTTCAGACCCCCCCCCACCAGACAATTTATTAAACTCACTTGAAGCGTGTGATAGGATGTAAATGGAGCTCTTGGGGCTTGTTCACGGTGTCCCATTATAACCTAGACTCTTGGAATCCCCGTCCCAAGGCACTGATCATGCACGCATGCTCCAGCACCATGAAGCAACTTACAAGGGGGTTCCAGGATGGCTGCCAATGTCAGTTTTTAAAATCCAATGGGAGAAGGTTTCTGGAAAGATGGAACAGACGTACTCTCTGTTATCTCTCCCGCTAAATCCAGCTAAAACCTCTGGACATTACATAGAAAAGAAACGTAAGGAAGGGTGTCACGGTTCATGAGTTCGAGCCCAGCGTCGGGCTCTGTGCTGACAGCTTGAAGCCTGGAGCCGGCCTCTGATTCTGTGTCTGTCTGTCTGTCTGTCTCTCTGCCCTCCCCCACTTACACTTTGTCTCTCTCTCTCAAAAATAAAATACAACGTAAAAAATTAAAAAAAAAATTAAGGAGACTCTGAAAGATAGACCTTGGCTGAGGACCTCAGGACCCCAGGCTTTCCCTGGGTGTTCTTTGGGCCCCGTAGATCCCAGACGAAGACCAAAGGAAGCCAGCAACTCAGATATGCCAATGGTTGCAGACAAAAAGAAGCCCCAGGAAAAGCCTGCTCTCTCTAGCCAAAGGACTGGGAAAGGGGCAGTCTTAAAGACAGAAGACCTTTAGGCGAGCACTGCTCTCCTCCAGCCAAACATCACAGAGAGCACTGTAGTCCTACTCCACTCGTTCTAGCAAAGGCCAAGTGGAGAATCTAGATTTCCACCTCAACAGGCTGTGACAAGGCACGTCCCCCCCGACAGAGTGGTGTCACAAAAGGTAGGGAGTTGGGACGTTCATCTGTGAGGTATGGACTTGCACCTCCAGGCGATAATGAGGTACCCCTTCCCCTCCTCACTGGGGGGGGGGTCAGAGAAAACCAGGTGGAAAGTCAGGACTTCTGCCACTGCTCAGCAGTAATGAGTTCACCCAGCTCATTGGGAGATGACCGGGAACAGTAACCAAGTGCCTCCCCTGTCCCTTCAGCCAGGATAATAACAGCAGAGACCCAGTGGGGGAGACTGAACTCCTATTCCCACTCAGGAGCACAAAAAAGCTTCCTCCCTCCTCCTGTGTTGACTCCCACCCCCCGTAAGGAAGTGATGTCTCCCTTGGGAGCAATGTGAGAAGAATCCTTCTAACAATGTAAAATTTAAAAAAGATCTCGAATCTCATAGTACCCCAGATGTCCAGGTTTCAATTGAAAATCAGCAGTCATACCAAGAACAAGAAGATTTCGACTTGAATGACAAAAGACATCAATATACAACGATTATGCCCAAGTACCAAATACAAATATCAACACCAACACCGAGATGACACGTTGGAATTATCTGACAAAAATTCAAAACCAGCCGATATAAACCCATTAAAATGAGTAACTATGAACCTACCTGAACAAATTAAACTTTAGAAAAACCTAACTAACAAGTAGAAGATATAAAAAAGAGCCAAATGAAAATTTTGGAACTAAAATATACAATAGCCAGAATAAAAGCTCAATGGCAGAATGGAGAGGACAGAGAAAAGAATCAATAACCCTAAAGGTAAAACAATAGAAATTAAGACTCTGAACCACAGAGGACAAAATAAACTGATAAAGAAGAAAATCCGCGTGATCATCTCAGCAAATGCAGAAAAAGTGGCTGAAGGAATTCAACGCCCCTTCATGACAAAAACACTCAACAAACTAAGGATAGAAGGGAACTTTCTCAACCTGGTAAAGGGCATCTATGAAAAGCCCACAACTAACACACTTAATGGTGAAAGATTGAATGCTTTCCTCCTAAAATCAAGAACGAGACAAGAATGTTCTTACCACTGCTATTCAATACTGTACTGGAGCTTCCAGTCAGGACAATGAGACACGGATGAGAAATAAAAGGAAAGAGGTAAAATCGTTTTATTTGCAAAGGACATGATCTTACATACAGAAAATCCCGAGGAGTCCGGTAAAAAATGAACAGAGCCCCAGGATTGTAACAAAACAAAAAACAAAACAAAACAACAACAACCAAAAAACCTAGAATTTGGGGTATCAGAGCCCGAGAAGGAGGGGAGAATGGGAGTGGAGCTGGAAAAATATTTGGAAAAAAAAAATAGCTGAAAATTTCCCAACTTTAGCAAAAGACATAAACCTATATATCAAGAAGCTGGGCAAATCTCCAATAGGATAAACCCAAAGAAATCTGTGCCACAATTTCTGAAAACTCAAGACAAAGAAATCTTGAAAGAATTCAGAGATAAATGAGGTGTTACCTGTAGGGAAAACAATCCAAATGACAGTGGCTTTCTCATCGGAAACCGTGGAGGTCATAAGGAAGCGGCGAGGTATTTTTCAGGTGCTGAGAAAAAAAGGACTGCAACCACTGAATTTTATATTCTGAGAAAATATCCTGTAGCAATGAAGGGGAATCAAGACCTTCTCAGATGAGGGAAAACTGAGAGAACTGGTCACCAGAGGACCTACTTTACCAGAATGGCTAAATGTAGTTCCATAAAAAGAAAGAGAACCATAAAAGAAGGAATCTGGGAATGTCATGAGGGAAGGAATAACATAATAAAGTCAGTAAAGAGGCTTTCCTTTTCCTCTTAACTTTTCTAAATTATGTTTGACGGTTGAAGCAGAAATGACAACATCATCTAATGTAGTTCTCAAAGGATGGAGGTGGAATATTTGAGGAAATTGTATTACAAATCAGAAAGGGTAAAGAGATATAAAGTGGGGAGTACATTTTATACACTTCACTTGAACTGGCAAAAAGTTAACATCAGCAGACTGTGACAGTTATGGACACATAATGTAATACGTACAGCAATTGCCCAAAAAGGTATGCAGAGAGATATGCTCAAAAACATTACAGAAAAGTCAAAATGGAATTCTAAAGAAACGCTCGATTATCCCTCAAGATGGCAAGAAAAATGAAACAGAACGACAGAAAAACAGAATACACAGAAAACAAAAAAGTAAAATGATAAACTTAAGCCCTAGCATGTTAATAGTTACACTAAATGTAAATGAACGTATCCACCAGTTAAAAGACAGAATTTGGTGGAGTAGCTTTTTTAAAATTATTGAATTAATACGCTTCAAGAAACTCACTTCAAATATGATGGGATAGGTCTGTTGAAAGGATGGGAAAAGCTATGCCAGACAAACATTAATCAAAAGAAATCAGGAGTGGTTATATAAAGATCAGAAAAAGTAGATGCGAAGCAAAGATAATTATTAGAGATAAAGAAGGACATTACAGAATGATAAATCAATCTCCCAAGAACGCATGCCCATTTGAAATGTGTATGCAGCCAACAACTGAACTACCAAATGTGTGAAACAAAAACTGATGGAATTGAAAGGGGAAATAGACAAATCTACAGTTTTAGTGGGAGACTTGAACACCCCTCTCTCAACAATGATAGCAAAACCACACATAAAATCAGCAAAAATAGGGGCACCTGGGGCAGTTCAGCATCTGACTCTCGATTTCAGCTCAGGTCACGCTCTCATGGTTCGTGGATTTGAGCCCCGCATCAGGCGCTGTGTTGACAGCGTGGAGCCTGCTTGGGATTCTGTCTCCCCTCCCCCCTCCCTGCCACTCTCTGCCCCTCCCCTGCTCAGGATCTCGCGTGCTCTCTCTCTCTCTGTCTCTCAAAATAAATAAATTAAAAAAAAAATAAAGATAAAAAAATAAAATCAGGTAGACTATAGAAGAATTCAACAGCGCCATCAACCAAGTGGATTTAATTGATCTGTATAAAACACTTCACCCAACAACAGCAGAATGCACATTTTATGCCCAGGGAACATATACCAACAGAGATCATATTGCAGGCCATGTAATAAACATGAGATCATGCCATTTGGGATGACTTAGTATTTGCTAAGTGAAATAATAAGTCAGGCAGAGAAAGACAAATACCATAAGATTTCTCTTGTGTGTGGCATCTATAAAACAAAACAAGCAAACAAAAAACAGACACAGACTTGGAAATACAGAGAACAAACTGGTAGCTGCCAGAAGGTAGGGGGTGGGTGGAGGGATGGGTGAAATAGGTGAAGGGGGTTAAGAGGTACAAACTTCTGGGCTGCCTGAGTGTCTCAGTCGGTTAAGTGTCTGACTCTCGATCTCAGCTAAGGTCTTGATCTCAGGGTCGTGAGTTCAAGCCCCACGTTGGACTCTGTGCTGGGGGTGAAGCCTACTTAAAAAAAAAAAAAAAAAGGTAAAAACTTTGTAAAGTTATAAAATAAAGAAGTCACAAGGATGAAAAGTAAACCTCAACAAACTTCTAAAACTAGAAATAATACAGAATATATTTTCTGGCCTCAATGGATCCAGACTTCAGTTTAGGATCAAAGAGGAAATATTAAGAGAAATTTTAAAATACATTAAACTGAATGCAAATGAAAATACAACGTATTAAAATTTGCAGCTAAGGGGCGCCTGGGTGGCGCAGTCGGTTGGGCGTCCGACTTCAGCCAGGTCACGATCTCGCGGTCCGTGAGTTTGAGCCCTGCGTCAGGCTCTGGGCTGATGGCTCAGAGGCTGGAGCCTGTTTCCGATTCTGTGTCTCCCTCTCTCTCTGCCCCTCCCCCGTTCATGCTCTGTCTCTCTCTGTCCCAAAAATAAATAAACGTTGAAAAAAAAAAATTAAAAAAAAAAATTTGCAGCTAAAGCTGTGCTGAGAGGGAAATTCATGTTTACATTAAATAAGAGAAAAGGTCTCAAATCAATAATTTACAACCCCCATCACAAGAAATGAAAAAGAGAAAAATAAACCCAAAAGTAGCAGAAAGAAGGAAAAAAAAAGGTAAGAGCAGATATCAATCAAATTGAAAGCAGAAAAATAATAAAGTCAATTTTAAAAAACCCTGGTTCTTTGAAAAGATCGATAAAATTGATCAAACCTCTAACAAGAATAACAAAGAAAAAAATGTGAAGACACAAATTACTAACTTCAGGAATAAACTAAGGGCATCACTACAGAGCTTGGAGATATGAAAGAATGACAAAGGGATATGGTGAACGCATCTATACAAATAAATTTGACAACTTAGATGAAATGGACCATTTCCTTAAAAAGTACAGACTCAGTATGAAATAGATTATTAGGATAGTCCATAACAATTATGAAAATTATTCCTACGTTAAAAATGCCCCCAAAAGAAATCTCCAGGCCCAAGTGGATTCAATGGACAATTCCACAAAATGTCTCAAGAAGAATTAACACTGAGTCTATACAGTCTCTTCCAGAAAATAGAAATACTCTCTTCCAGCGTCAATTCATAAAGCCAACACTACCTGCAACCACAAGAAAGGCAATACCAAAAGAAGAAAAATACAGACCAATATCCCTTATGAATATATATGCAAAAATTCTAAACAAAATGGTAGCGGATAGAATTCAACAATACAGAAATGGAATTACACACCATGACCAGGTGAGGTTTATTCCAGAGGTGACAGGCTAACTTAATATCAGAAAATCAGTCAATATAATCCACCATATTAAAAAGTTGAAGAAGCACATGGTCATATCAATTGATGTAGAAAAGGCATTTGATAAAATTAAACATCTATTGTGATAAAAAACTCTCAGAAAACGAATAGTGAACTTCCTCAACTTCATCAAGAATATCTACTAAAACTACTAAGCTAAGATCGTGCTTAATCATGAAATTCTGAACGCTTCTCCTCTCAGATCAGGCATAAGACAAGGATATTCACTCTCACCACTATACCAGAAGCTCTAACCATGCACAACAGTCAAGAAAAGGAAATAAAAGGCACATAAATGAGAAAGGAAGTAAAACTGTCCCTATCTGCAGAGAATATGATTATGCACATTGAAAGTCTCACAGAATTTATAAGAAAACTCCTAGAATTGGGGCATCTGGGTGGCTCAGTCAGTTGATCAACTGACTCTTGGTTTCGGCTCAGGTCATGAGCCCACTGTTGGTGAGCTTGAACCTCCCATCGGGCTCTGTGCTTCTGATGCAGAGCCTGCTTGGGATTCTCTCTCTCCTTCTCTCTCTGCCCCTCCCCAGCTTGTGCTTTTTCTCTCTCAATCTCTAAATAAATAAATAAATAAATGCATAAATAAATACTAAAAAACCACAAAAAAACAAAAAACAACTTCCAGAAGTCATGAGTTCAGTAAGGTTACAGGATATAAGAATATACAAAAATCAATTATATTTTTGTATACTAGTAAGGAACACATAGAAACTGAAATTAAAAATACAATGCTATTTAATTGCTCAAAAGAAAAGGGGAATACTTAGGTGTAAATCTAACAAAACACACATAGGACTGGTTTGCTGAAAAAGTACCAAACACCAGGAAGATATTCAAGAAGATCCAAGTAAATGAAAAGACATACTGTGTTCATTAATTGAGAGGTTCAGCATAATAAAGATGCCAATTCTCCCTAATCGGTATGTAGGTTTAACTCCCAAATCCCAGTGAGACTTTTTTTCTAGATATTGACAAAATTATTCTAAGCTTTTATATGGAAAGGTGAAGGGACGAGACAGCTAAAACGATTTTGAAAAAGAAGAAAAAAGTGGGATGAATTACCGCATCCAATTTCAACACTTGTCATATAGGTATAGTATTTAAGACTGTGTGGCATCAGTGAAAGGATAGACTGATGAACAGAACAAAACAGAGAGGCTAGAAAGAACCCCACACAAGTACGAGCAACCGATTTTGGACAAAGGGGCAAAAGCAATTCAATGGAGGAAAGACAGCATTCCCAGCAAATAGTGCTGTAACCATTGGGTATCCACAGACAAACAAACAAACAAAAAACAGCAACAACAAAAATGAACCTTGACTTAAACCTTACACTTTAGGCAAAAATTCACTGAAAGTCAATTATAGATTTAAGTATAAATAAAACCTAAAGCCGTAAACTCATAGAAGATAATACAGGAAAAAATCTTTAGGACCCAGGTCTTGGTGAAGAGTTCTCAGACACGACACCAGCCGCATGACCTAGAAAAGAAAAAAAAAATCAGTAAATTAGACTTTATCAAAATTAAAATATTACAAAATATTCCATTGAGAGGATAAAAAGACCAGCTACCAACCGGGAGAAAATATTTGCAACCACATAGCTGACATAGGATTCACATTCTAGAAAAGATGAAGAAAGAATTCTTGCATGTCAACACATCAACATGCCACGTATAAAATAAATCCTATTTCAAATGGGCAAAAGACACAGGCATCTCATCAAAGAGGAGATGCAGTGGCAAACAAGCATGCAAAGGGGTGCCTGGGTGTCTCAGTCGGTTAAAGCATCTGACTTTGGCTGAGGTCATGATCTCACGGTTGGTGAATTTGAGCCCCTCATCGGGCGATCTCGAGCCCCTCACCACTTCAGGTGAGCACCAGCACCGCTTCTCTCTCTCTCCCTCTCTCTCCCCTCTCTCTCTCCTCTCTCTGCTCCTCACTCACTTGCACCCTCTCTCTCTCAAAAAAAAAAAAAGCACACAAAAAGATATTCAACATCACTAATCGTTAGGGAAATGCATATTGAGAACATGAGGTTTTATCACTGCATAGAAGTTGAAATAGGTAAAACAAACAAACAAAAAAAGCCGACAACACCAGGTGCTAGCAAAGATCTGGAGACGCTGGATTGCCCACATGGCTTCTATAAAATGGTCACTCGGGAAAAGAGTTTGAAAGTGTCTTAAAAAAACTAAACATACACCTTCTAGAGATTATACTGCCGGAGAAATGATAGCTTATGTCTAACAAAATCCTCTACAGGACGGTTCACAGCATAGCTATTTATTTGCAGTCGTCAAAAACCAGAAGCAACCAAAATGCCCCTCAACAAGGAAAACAGTTAACTGTGGTAAACAACCACAACAAGCCCATCATCAATAAAAAGGGATAAAATATTAATACACACGGCAACCAGGACAAATCTCAAGAGCATTATGCGGAATGAAAAAAAAGCCAACCTCAATATTACATACTGTATGACTCCATTTATATATTATTCCCTAATGACAGAATTATAGAGATGGAAAACGGATGAGTGGTTTCCAGGCGTAAAGAATGGGGGGGGGCGGGGGGGAAGGGTGGGAATGATTATACTGGGTAGTAGGAGGGAGATCTTTGCAAAGATGTAACAGTTCTGTATCTTGATTGGTGGTGGCTACAGAAATCTACAAGTGCCAATGTCAGTTTCCCAGTTTTGATATGTCCTACAATTACATAAGAATGTAGCCTTTGGAGAAAATGGGTGAAGGGTACACAGCACCTTCCAGCACTATCTTTGCAACTGACTACAAATGCATAACGATTGCATAAAAAGTTAAAAAGAGAGAGAGAGAGAGAGAGCCAGAGAGATCACCCAAACGTAAAGGAAATCGACGCTCAAAGAAATCTAAAGGGGCTGGTATTCTGAGCCTGAGTGCTACGTTTGCCACCTCAATGGAGTGTGGCGCCTTGGGAAAGTGTCAGAGACCCGAGATTAAATGCTTTGTTTGTGTTCCTAAGACTCCAAGTGGCTTTGAAGTGTTTGGTCTCCAGCGGGGTCCGAAGTCCAGCCTACCACTGGCTCAGGGAGCCACACCTGTCTGCACACACAGGGGCGGGCTGGCTGGCCCCTGCGGAACCCTCCTGTTTAGGCAATTCCTTGTGTAGTGGAACAATGTCCAGGAGAACAAGAATTGAAAAAAGTGAGGGTGTGGCTGCTGCTTCATTGAACAATGTCTCCCAGTGGGAATAAGCCCCGCTTTCCAGCCTCTGGCCTCAGTCCACCTCCTGTACTCGGGGGAATTCTCTCCTAGGTGCACCTGGTTCAGATAAGCTGCATCGTGTTTCTCCTTAGGCCCCTGCAAGCTACACCTTGGAGAGTCACAGCCTGTTAAACTTGGAGTCGTGTGGCTTTAGGTGAGTCATCGGTTGGCTGAGCCGTGCTGGTTAAAGGGCACACTATACTTTAAGACCTTTAGCTGAAAGGGAGAATAAACCGAGAATTGTGTACCTGGTGCTCTTGATGTCCGTGTTAATCAGCTCGACTCAGTCCCCGTGCCTGCAGGCCCTGGGCTAGGCATTGGGATGCAGGAGGGAATAAAGCGCTTGTTGTCCTTCATGGGGTTGGGTACGGAAAATGGACGTGAAGCAAACAAACACAGAGAAGTATGTAGCGGCCCATGCCTTCCGGAACTTCCTGCCAAGAGAGCGGGAGCAGAAACATAAACCGGGCAAGTGCCAAGGAGATCAGGAAAAGCCCCTTGGAGGTGTCCCTTCAACTGGGAGACGCGGTGGGGATACAGGATGGAAATGTGCTCCGGGTGGAGAACCAACGTGTGCCAAGCAAAGGTCAAGGAGTAGTTCAAAGCTTGGCAAAATTGGAAGCGGGCTGGTCTGATTGGAGAGTGGGGTGCCTGCGGGCCGTGGTGAGATGTGTTCATTGCCGACAGCCAACAACGGCGGAGGGGGCATCGCCTGATACTTCCAGTGGTCAGTCTGTGAGCAAGCATTTGCTGAGACCCCGCGGGCTGAGCTACAGGTCCAGTGGGGTGCCCAGTAAGGTTTGGGCCTGCCCTTAAGGAATTTCCAAGCCTCTAGTGAAAAGAAAAGTGTACTTCAAGGAGATGTGTTGTTTTCCGTCTACAGAAGGGTGAACTGGTGTTGGCAGGCTGAAAATACCACCAGAACGTCTGACCGGCCTCTGCAGCTGTTATACATTACGGAGGCACAGAGGTCTGGCCTTGAATGTCTTATTTTTTTTCTGTCCCAATATTCTTGTTTTAAAATAGAGGAAAAAAAAAAAACCCAACTTAAAAACAGTCTTGTTTACTTTATCCAAGATTAAAGAGCTTAAACCGACTTGGACAGTCTAAATGGATTTTTAAGTGCTTTATGGACAAGTACCTCTAATTGCTAAAATGCCCGACTGGGCTGCCGTGATTCTGTGCGATGCTTGTGTTGTCTGGGTTTGCTTATTTGCTCTCCTTGTTAGAGGTCAAAAGCTAAATCTCAGATTAGACAGTCTTAACTTCTGAAGTTGAGGATCGCAACAAGTTCTAAATTTTCGTCCTTGAGTCGGCTGGTCCAAGGCCTGACAATGTCTCTCAACCAGTGTTCTACCCACGAGTAAACAGTGCAGTGATGAACTGGAGGAGAGGGGACAGATCGTGGTCTATGTGTTTTGGAAACATAGAGCCACCACAGACAAGTGTGGGAATGGGGCAAACCTCTACCCCTCCTTCTGCTTCCTTTTGTCCATCTTGGAAGCATCCTGGCATGGTGGAGACCCAGATTCTGAGTGCCAATCCTAATGAGGGTGCTAAGGGACTATGTGACTCGGGGTGGGGCACTTCACTTCCTTGAGTTGCAGCTTCCTCACTTGTAGAGTGGGGATGGTAACACTTGCCTCAGTGCTCCGTTACCGAATCTAAATCGTGGCCGTGAGGGCTCAGGCAGGCCCAAAGCTCTGGAGTCAACAGAGTTCTTGCGAGAGTCCCTTCCTGAGAGAAATGGGTCCTAGATGGCTGGCTCTGTTGGAGGTTGGAGTCAGCCACCAGATGGGGCAGCCATTCACTCGGGCCGTCCAGGCGGTGACTTCTGGCACAATTTCACCGACGGATGACCCACAGTTCATTGTCCTCTGGAGAATGGAGCCGAGGCCTACTCTAGAAACCTGACGCAAAGGGAGTCAAAAGCCAAACTAAGGAGCAAGCAAGGCTTGGTCGGGTGGGAGCGAGGGGGCATATGTATGGGGCGGGCAGTGCTTCTGGCCCTTCAGAGGGACTCCCATCTAGCAAGGAGGCAGGAGACAACTCTAATCAGAATTGGGGTGTGGTGGGGGAGCAAGGCCAGCAGGAGACTCACTCCAATATCCGGAATGGGGAGGGAGCCGGCTGAGGATACAGTCTGAGCCGAGCCTTGAAGGATGAATGAACCCAAGAGAATTTCAGAAGAGGGGTAGGAGAGGCCCTACGCTGAGGCAGCTGAATTCCCAGGGGTACAGAGGTGTGCAAACAGATGCTGTGTCTGGGGCAGCAAGTTCAGTGTGAATGAGCTGTTGAGCATTACAGATGAGCCCTGAAATGAAGAGGGGATTGAACGGCCTGTATTTTGCGTGGAGGCGCTTGTTGGACTTTTTTTCATCATCAGGGCAACTCAGTAAAACTGACAGAACACATATTGGTATGGATCTCTTTTCATTTATTTTTTCATTTATTTAAAATGTTGGCCTGGGAAGCTCTTTCAATCTCTGTGTTCAGATCAGGAGAAATCAGGAAAGTTGTCTCCAGTTAGGAGCTTAATTTTTGCCTGGGTTTTCTGCCCCCCAGGAAAGCAATAGTTCTAACCTTGGATTTCAGTTCTGGAGCCTGGATAGCTACTGCCTCTCTTATCATTTATCTCTTCCCTTACCTCTGTGGGTTTTTTTAAGGTTTTTTTTTTTTTTTTAATTTTTTTTTAACGTTTTTATTTATTTTTGAGACAGAGAGAGACAGAGCATGAAGGGGGGAGGGGCAGAGAGAGAAGGAGACACAGAATCGGAAGCAGGCTCCAGGCTCTGAGCCATCAGCCCAGAGCCTGACGCGGGGCTCGAACTCACGGACCGGGAGATCCGTGAGATCGTGACCTGAGCTGAAGTCGGACGCTTAACCGACTGCGCCACCCAGGCGCCCCTGGTTTTTTTTTTTTTTTTTAATGTTTATTTTATTTTTGAGACAGAGAAAGAGCAGGAGTGGGGGAGGGGCAGAGAGAGGGGGAGACACAGAATCCGAAGCAGGCTCCAGGCTCCGAGCCGTCCGCACAGAGCCCGACGCGGGGCTCGAACCCACCAACTGTGAGATCATGACCTGAGCCGAAGTCAGGCGCTCAACCGACTGAGCCCCCCAGATGCCCCCCCCCCCCCGCACCTTTGTGTCTCGGAAGCACTTCCCAAACATGGCTTCCACCTCATGGATATGATTCTCTGCAGTGTTGGCTTGTAGGGCTGGATTGGGGGTGGGAGAGAGGGCCCTGAAGGGACAGCAGAGCAGAATTCTGGACAGCTCTTCTTTGTAAGTAGGAATAGTGGGATTTACCCCAACTCTAACCCCAAAGGGCATTTTTGAACCTCACAAGACCATTTCTCACATTTGCCCAGGTATCCCTGATCTCATATCCCACAGTACTTGCTGTTGTCTATCTCATTCCCCTATTTCCTTGGAGGCTCCTTGAATGTCCTCAGACCTGTAATCTGGCAGTGGGTCAATTATGACAACTCATCAACTAGTGGTTCTCGACCTTGACCACACGTTACATTTGCCTGCATTTACCCAGGAAGGTCGAAACCCATCGCTGTCCAGTCCCCAACCCAGACTTTGTCGGGATGGGGCCTGGGCACTGGTTTGTTTCCAGATTCCAGAGTGTTGTGGGGACCAAGGAACGACAGTGAACATGAAAGTGGGACGAGCCCACTTCTGTCCCAGGCGCTGTTCCCACCAGCAGCGTCTCACATGGGGATCCGCCTCCCTACTCATGCCGGCACCTCTCTCTCTCTGCTTTTCCAACTACTGCTCTTGAGGAGTTTGCATCTGTCCCAGCAGAATATAACGAAGTGGGGACAACCGTCACTTTAACGCTGTCGAGTGGGGACCGCATCCCAGTTTCCCGAGTGTTTTCTGATCAGAATCTCACAACGCGAGATACGCAAACGTTTTACTTGGCTGCGTTTATCGGTGCCTCTTTGTACAGCGTTCCGTTCACACAAAGCCTCCTCCAGTCTTTTGGGTTTATTTGGTCATGCTTGGACCATTCTGGATGTGTGTCAGGGATTTCAAGTCCAGGCTCCTACCTCTGAGCAATCTGGAGAAGGTCACCATATTCACGTCCAGCATGGACCATCACTCCTCACAGCGTGCTGTAGCTGAAGGTTCATGTGAGAAAGATGAGGGGTGGCTGGGGCAGTTCAGCGGCCGGCTCTTGGCTTCGGCTCAAGTCAGGATCTCATAGCTTCCTGAGTTCGAGCTCCGTGCCAGGCTCTGTAATGGCGGTGTGGAGCCTGCTTGGGATTCTCTGTCTCCCTCTCTCTCTGCCCCTCCCCTACTTGTGTTCTCTCTCTCTCTCTCAGGATAAATAGATAAATTTTTTTTTAAAAGATGACCTTACCCGTAACAATCCTTTCTAGTTCCCCCCCAATCTTTAGGATTGTAAGAATTTGGCCTTATGCTCTTTCCTTACTTTTCAGCTATACAACATCACATTATTTCTGCTCCCTTTCTATTGACTTTTACTCATTTCGGAAAATATTTACTGGTCGCCAAATCATGCAGGGCATCTTGGGGGACACCTGGCAGGAGCAACAACGTATCCGCTCTCAAGGGCTTCCACATCTCTTTAGGAAGATACCCATAGACACATAGAGCAATTTAAACCCCCAGCTGCCACACTCACTCACACAGTGGTGCATGGTGTGCCTTGTGCACCCGGGGAAGCCCGTCCCTCTGTGCGCCATTCCACAGCTGTGAGTTTTGACTACGTGGGACTAGAGGCCCTGCAGCTACGTGGTGAGTTCTCTGGGGCTGTGGTCTCCCGGCCACAGGGCCATTGGACAAGACATCACGAGAGGAGGTTAGGCGTATGGCAACTGCAAGGTTTACTGTAGAAGTGACAGATGACGCTGGGTATGTGGGGAAGAGAGGGCGGACGACGAGCAAGGGAACAGAGCTTTCGACGTGGGCCACGACGGTGGGCCCTTGTCCCTGAAGGAGGAGACCTTCCGTTAGGGGAGTGGGCAGGAGCCACGCTGGACTTGAGTTGTTACCACTCTCCGGCCAGCACATCTACCAACTCTCCCGAGAGAGTCTATGCCCCTTAATGGTGGGCATGGAGGCTTGTGCGTCCTGGGGCCCCTGGGGAGGGGGGGCTACACCAGTGAGCTCAGGTGTTCCTAGGCTTTGAGATGTGTCGTGACTTTTGCCTACCTGCTGGTACTGCTAGAAATCAGAGAACAGAGAGATGTTTCCCCGCATGGTTGCAAACCGCTGAGATTTTGTTTGCTCTTTTCCCGTTGAACCGCTGAAGTGACCGTGTGGTGTTGCACCTCCCGCGGGCCTTCAGCCTGACCTTGGATGGCCGCTTACGGGACTCACGTGCAAGGGTGGCAAATATGTGATGCCCAAGCCTAAAGGACTCCAGAACTCAAGGGAGGGACACCAAGTCGACCGTCACCAACAGGTGGTTCCTACTGAGTCAAAGGTGGCATCGGCAAGCTGAGGAGAGAGGGCTCTCCAGAAACCAACTCTGCCGGCACTTTAATCTTGGACTTCTAACCTCCAGAACTGTGAGAAAATAAGTGTCTGTTATGTAAGCCACTCAGTCTGGTTATGGAGACCCGTAATACACCACCAGCCCTGAGAATTGCCTGACACCGGTTTTGAAGATCCAAAGGAAGACATAATCTTACCACACTGAGCAGTAATACCAGGGAAATGAAGTGATGGAAGAAAAACATAAGGCACCGGGGGGGGGGGGGGGGAAGTACAGGAAATCTAACATTTCCATAAGAGGAGATGTGAAGCGATGTGGAAGGAGAATAATGATAATTAGGAAAATAATAGAAGAAAACATCTCTGAGTTGACTCGATCTTCAGATTTTAAACACTTAATGAAAAGCAAAATTAGTAAGAATTTATATCAAAACCAGTATAAACAATAACAAAAACCAGCCCTACGTGCCTAAATGTATCCATCCTAAGGACAATGGATCTTCCACACTTCCGTAAAAAAGAAAGAGAATCATTCATTAGTTGATGGGCATTTAGGCTCTTTCCATAATTTGATGAATGGATAAGGAAATTGGGTTTATATACACAATGGAATACTACTTGGCAATGAGAAAGAATGAAATCTGGCCTTTTGTAGCATCGTGGATGGAACTGGAGAGTGTTATGCTAAGTGAAGTAAGTCATAGAGAGAAAGACAGATACATATGTTTTCACTCTTATGTGGATCCTGAGAAACTTAACAGAAGACCATGGGGGAGGGGAAGGAAAAAAAAAGAGAGGGAGATAGCCAGACCATAAGAGACTCTTAAAAACTGAGAATCAACTGAGGGTTGATGGGGGGTGGGAGGGAGGGAAGGGTGGGTGATGGGCATTGAGGAGGGCATCTGTTGGGATGAGCACTGGGTGTTGTATGGAAACAAATTTGACAATAAATTTCATATTTAAAAGAAAGAGAAAAAAAGAAAGAGAATCCGATTAGGAACAGACTTCTCATCTGTAGCCCTGGGAATCACAGCTATAGTTCTACCTCCCAAAGGAACCCCATTGAGCGACAGGGACACTAATGCAAAAGCTGGACACATGCAAGATAGCATTACTAAGTCAGGGCAAAAGAAATACACCTTGAAACACTCAACGTCTCAGAGAGTACACTACCCAGGTGTCCTATCTAAGGAGAATTCATGACAGGAGAATGCAACCCAGATGAAAATCAAACGAGATCCAAGATCTGCAGGGGACTAGAAATAGCAGTGGGCTTCTCACTTCTAATGCATCGAGTAAAATCTAAATGGATGGACTGGCAGTTAAAGTTGACCACGCATTTATACTTCTGTCTCCTGTGACCCCATTCAAAGGATTGTAAGTGAATTTTAAAAAGGAAAAACCCCACAAGGTCCAAAAGACAGTAGAAGAAACAGCGGCAGACGAGAGGTTTCAGTGGATGTTGGGCAATCAAAAGGTGGGCGGGGCAAGGTAGAGCCAAGTCGCTCCGCAGAACTGGACTCAAAGGCACCAGGGACAGCAAAGGGCGGGGCAGCACTGGGAGCTGGAACCAGGCAGACTGGTTAGAGCCATCTGCACCTGAACTGTACTCTCTTCCATCCCAGTGTCAGGAGGAAGCCCGGGGAGCTTGACTTGGAAAGACTTACAGTGCAGAGGACAGCAGACACAACGGAGTGTGGGAGGTAATGCCTGAAGCTTCACTAGAGGGATTCAGTGAAAGTTTGCAGCCTGCCTGCAAGGACCTCCCCCAGAGCCTTCCTCAGGAGGCTGGCGGTCAAGCACGGACTCCCCAAGAGAAAGACTGGAGAGGATAAGTACCCCCAGACTGACAAGTTAACGCGAAGGTACGTGGGATAGAATGTATTGCTATTGGGTCTCGTTACTCACGCTGCTATCATATGGGTATTACTGATTTGTTCAGTGTACCAATAAAGAATACAGAATTGAACGCCTACCAAATTTAGAAGGTCCTGTTTGACCCTGGGTCAAGGGGAGAGGAGGGTAGAATGACATCCTAAAAATGACGTCCTGAAGATAGCTTACGATCACTCCAATGTCATTTTTGATATATACAAGAAATGTGTGGCCTGGAGAATTAAGCATAAAGGACTATGAGAATATTGCTTCCCTGTGTTTTGCAACCCATGATATAAATGTCTCCACGAGGCGGAACTGATACACACATATCTGGGATGCTATAAAAATGCTGTTTTCATAGGGTTCAATCTACTAAACAGGGGCTCGGTATGACAGCATGGGTGGAGAAAGGGATTGTTCTGGTTTCTGAAGCTCCAGGTTTCAAGTCCCGGAGAAATCTCTAACAGGAAATAACCTTGGTAACCTGCGAGCAAAGCTGGACTTTTAGTGGGTAGGCATCTTTAAGCCACAATAAGATTTAGAATTAAGGATGGAAAGACTTCCGAGAATAAAAATCCTTGTATTGATCTTTTTCATTAGAAGGAATAGTTTGCGTTTGGTGTCTTTGGTATTTGTCCTGTTAGAATTTGGCTAATTATAAATGAAAACCTTGAACTCAAATTTAAAACGTCTGTTAAAGGATGTCCATTCTCACAACTTTTATTCAACCCAGTACTGGAAGTCCTAGCCATAGCAAACAGATAACATAAAGGAGTAAAAGGCATCCAAGAAAGTAAGGAAGAAATAAAACTTTCACTGTTTGCAGATGGCATGATACTATATATACAAAAACCCTGACGATTCTACTAAAAAACTACTAGATCTGGTAAAATGAATTCAGTGAAGTCGTAGGATATAAAATCAATATACAGAAATCAACTGCATTTCTATACATTAAAGATGAAGCAGCAGAAAGAGAAATTAAGAAAACAATCCCATTTACAATTGCACCAAAAACGATAAGATATCTAGGGATGAACTCAACCAAGGAGGTGAAAAATTGAACTCTGAAAACTATAAAACGTTGATGAAAGAATTTGAAGACGACACGAACAAATGCAAAGACATTCTATGCTCATGGATTGGAAAAACAAATATTATTAAAATGTCTATATGACTCAAAACAATCTACAGAATTAATGCAATCCCTGTCAAAATAACCACCAGCATTTTTCACAGAACCAGAACAAAGAATCCCAAAATTTGTATGAAACCGCAAAAGACCTCAAATAGCCAAAGAAATCTTGAAAAAGAAAAACAAAGCTGGAGGCATTACAATTGCAGACTTCAAGTTATATTACAAAGCTAAAATAGTCAAAACAGTGTGGTACTGGCACAAAAATACACATAGATCAATGGAACAGAACAGAGTGTCCAGAAATAAACCCACACTTGTATGGTTAATTAATCTTTGACGAAGGAGGAAAGAATATGTAATGGGAAAAAGACAGTCCCTTCTACAAATGGTGTTGGGAAAACTGGACAACTACATGCAAAAGCATAAAACTAGACCACTTTCTTTCACCATACACAAAAATAAACTCATAATGGATTAAGCACCTAAATGTGAAACAATAAAAATTATAGAAGAAAGCACAGGGAGTAACGTCTCTGACTTTGGCCATAGCAGTATTTTTCTAGATATGTTTCCTAAGGCAGGAAAAACAAAGGCAAAGATGAACTACTGGGACTGCATCGAAATAAAAAGCTTCTGCACGGCAAAGGAAACAATCAACAAAGCTAAAATACAACCTACCGAATAGAAGAAGATATTTGCAGATGATACATCTGATAAAGGGTTAGCATCCAAAATATATAAAGAATTTATACAACTCAACACCAAATAGCAACAAATAATCCAATTAAAAAATGGGCAGAAGACATGAACAGACATTTCTCCAAAAAAGCCATCCAGATGGCAAACTGGTACATGAAGAGATGTTCAGTATCACTCATCATCAGGAAAATGCAAATCAAAACCACAATGAGGTACCACCTCACACCTGTCAGAATGGCTAAAATTGAAAACACAAGTGTTACAGAGGATGTGGAGAGAAAGGAACCCTCTTCCGCTGTTGGTGGAAATGCAAACTGGTGCAGACGCTGAGAAAGACTGTATGATGTTTCCTCAAAAAGTTAAAAATGGACCTACCATAGGATCCAGTAATCACACTACTGAGTACCCAAAGAATATGAAACACTAATTCAAAAGGATATATGCACCCCCATGTTTTTGCAGCATTATTTACAATAGCCAAACTATGGAAGCAACCCAAATGTCCTTCAAAAGATGAATGGATAAAGAGGATGTCATGCATATATTACACACATATATCATATATATAACATAATATATATTATATATAACACAAAAGGAAATCTCTGGCTGAGGACTTTGCAGAAGGTCCAGGAAGTCAGATTAGAGAAGAACAGGGCCTCTGGAAGAGAGAGACAAAGAGAATGAAGGGAACTGTTTACCCCAAGCTGATCTGATACGAAGGAGTACTCCGGAAGAAAACACTGCTTGGCATATGGTCGATCAGATGCCATGTGTGGGTGAGATACAGGTACGTAAAAACCAGGCAACTGTTAATTTCAGAAAAACGAAAACAAATTGTACAGGAAAAAAATACATAATCTTCTACTTGCCACCACAAGGAACATTATTTCCATAACCACAATCATGTAAACATTGACTGTTAGTGAACGAACAAGAAACAATTCTGTAGACGTTTTTGGGAGGATGAGAGCAGGGGAGAGGGTGTTGGGTGGCATTATGACAACATTTTGACTCAGTTGAACAGGATGTTAATGGATAAGTTCTACAAGCTAGTGAATAAGAAACTAGGGATATGAAAGTATTTAGAAAGCTGCAGGTTAGGGGCGCCTGGGTGGCTCAAACACCGGCTCAGGTCATGATGTCAGAGTTAGTGAGCTTGAGCCCCACGTTGGGCTCTGAGCTCACAGCTCAGAGCCTGGAGGCTGCTTCAGATTCTGTGTCTCCCTCTCTCTCTGCTCTCCTCCCCCCTCCCGCACTGGCTCACACTCTCTGTCTCCGTCTCTCTCTCTCTCTCTCTCTCTCAAAAATAAACATTAAAAAAAAAAAAAAACCCTGCAGGTTAATATCAGAAGTGAACAGTTCAAGGAGGCAAAAAGAAATTGCTTCTAAGGGAGCAGGCTTGAGGAAGGGTTGGGGGTGGGAGGGTAATTCTTCTAAATCTTCTGGTACGACGTGATTGTGTGATGATTTGCAGGTACTGTGCTTACGCCGAAAGCCCTTTATGCCTCAGCTTGTCCTGGCCTCACCTGCCGGTTCCTCAAATCTCGGCTGCAGTGCAGCATCTGGCCAGCCTCCTGCAGGTGCAGCCTGACAGTATCTGGCCTCCGGCCCACGTATGCTTCTTACTTCCTGCCCTTGGGCTTCTCCCGGAGACCCAGGCAAGAGCCACCTCCCTTCTGATGTACGTTCCACCTGGAAATAGAGTCGAGTCGACACCCCCTGAGTCACCTCTTTGACCAACTGGTTTAGGGGGAGAATCCTGAGCTGACAGAAGCATCCCTCCCTCTTTCTCGGGAATGGACAGACAGCGCTAGGACACGTTCACGCAGCTGTCCAGGCTGTCCCCCGATAGAGCAACCAGTCACCTGCAGTCATGACCAGCAACAGTGAATCCTTGAACCGGCTCTCCCTCCTTCCCTGTTTCACCTCCTATCACTCCCCGTCCCCTGGAGCAAATCCCCGGTTTGTCTTGTTTGGTCTTAGGCTTTGCTTTCTGGCAAACCCAGGTTAGAACGAAACTGATTAAAAACGTTAAAAAAAATTTTTTTTAATGTTTATTGATTTTTGAGGGAGAGACAGAGTGTGAGAAGGGGAGAGGCAGAGAGGGGGAGACACAGAATCACAGAACAGTTTTCTAAATGTTTTCTGTTCGTTATAATCGTGGGTCCCGATTTATCTATTTTTTCCTACTATGTGGCCTGGCCGAGTTTTGGGGGTTTCTTCTTATACTCCCTCTCCGCCATCCACTTACAGCTGTTACCACGCTTCTCCATTATGAAATATTAGTATTAGGGGTAAATATTAGTATATCTAACCCTCTATCTTCCACTGATATATGAAATTAAATAATGGTCATTCTGTCCCCATAAAACACTTTGCCAGCTCAGCCCCCTTCACTCTCATGGTGAAGGAAACTTTATTTTTTTACTTGCTATTTCCTTCCTCCTTCAACTTTGAACTTTGCTGAGACTGCCCGTAATTGTAAATGTCACCCCATCAGCTTTCCCCTTCAGGTATTTACCTTTGGTTTCGAAATCCTACATTTATACTTTGTAATTCTTTGTTACATTATCATTTTCCGTTTAGATCTATTTTTAAAATCTGATTATTTGATTCATGTTCATTTACTTTGGCCTTTATTGAAAAGTTTTTAGGGGCGCCTGGGTGGCTCAGTTGGTTGAGCATCTGACTCTTGGTGTCGGCCCAGGTCACGATCTCAGGGTTCGTGGGTTTGAGCCCCACATGGGGCTCTGCACTGACAGTGCGGAGCCTGCTTGGGATTTTCTCTCTGTCTCTCTCTCTCTCTGCCCTTCACCTGCTTGCATTGTCTCTCTCTCTCTCTCTCTCTCTCTCTTCTCAAAATAAATAAATAAACGTTTAAAAAGAGAAGAACTAAAAATAAATCTGTCACTTAAGTCAATAAATGGGCTGAAATCTCCCTTTAAAAAATAGACCCTCAAATTGAAAAAAATAAAATAAAATAAATAGAACCTCAGGTTGGTTCAAAATGAAATTTTCATCTACATGCAGTTTCTAAGAGACACCTCTAAAAGTAAACAGTAATGAAGAAATGTTGATTTTAATACTCAATGCTACACCAGGAAAATGTGAATAATTAAAAAACAAGAAAGGAGGTATTTCAATGCAAAGATAATTCAAGGTCTGAACCATCGAGTGAAGAAAAAGATTACATTTTTCTCATAATAGATACAATCCTTGAGGAAGATGAAAACAGACATGGACCTTTGTGCAATGAGAAACATGACAGCAAAATACACAGAACAGGGGCGCCTGGGGGGCTCAGTCAGTTAAGCGTCCGACTTCGGCTCAGGTCATGATCTCATGGTCCGTGAATGCGAGCCCCACATCAGGCTCTGTGCTGACAGCTTGGAGCCTGGAGCCTGCTTCGGATTCTGGGTCTCCCTCTCTGTCCCTCCCCGGCTCGTGCTCTCTCTTTCAAAAATAAATAATAAACATTAAAAATAAATAAATAAATAAATTCTTTAAATTAAAAAAAAAACTTTTTCTTAATGCGCAGAACAAAACCACCCAGAAATTAAGGAGGGCTTGACAAAATCACTCTGGGGGTAGATTTGATTGCACCTCTTTCCTTATTTGGTATATACCAAGGAGTATTTAAATATCACAACCAATAAGTTCATCTAATAGCTCTGTACGAAATCCTTTCCACCCTGGAAAGCATGTTTAACAATCAACATTTGGGAGCCTGGTTGGCTCAGTCGTTAAGCATCTTGACTTCGGCTCAGGTCATGATCGCACGGTTCGTGAGTTCGACCCCTGCCTCTCTCTCTCATTCACCCTTCTCCCTCTCCGCCTCCTGGGATTCTCTCTCTCTCTCTCTCTCTCTCTCTGCCCCTCACCCACTTGCACCCTCTCTCTCTCTCTAAACCAACCAACCAACCAACAAATATCAACATTTACTTCACCTCCAAGAAAACAGACTCTCTCCAATAAGAGAGTTCATAGATCTCATTTGGAAACACACCCCTCATACGCTGTGGCCATTTTTGTCCCTCCCCTTCCCACACTCGGGGGGTGCATCCATGAAGCCCCAGTGTGGTACCGAGCAGGGGCAGAGGTGGGGGCGGGAGTGGTGCAGAGGGAACTGGTGTCACTGAGTGCCTATCTCTTGCCGACACAGCTGTGTTTGCTCAGCTTTTCTCGAATTTTCTCATTCAGTTCTCAGCACGGTCCTATAGAGGAATCACCAACCATGTTGGGGGTGATGGACAGTTATTCTCACTGCTCCCTGTTTGGACTATCAGATCCCTATCAACACCAGCAAGCAAACTCCCTGCCCTTCATTGGAAGGAGGAGCTGTTCCCTCGGCCTCAGACTCAAGGCCCTTTTCCCGTCTCCGGGAAAGGTGTCTTTCACCTCCGTGGTAAAATGGGGACTGTCACACTGACCCACTTCCCAGCAGGGCTGGGCGACGTAACGACTAATTACAAAGGCTAATAAAATATTTACAGAGCCTATGGCACACTTCGGATGTGCAAGGGCTTACTTAATAAAAACAACGACGGTGCTGGATAAACACTGCACAGAGCCTAGTGCCACTCTGGAGAAGAGTAAACAACTTGCCACGGTAATTTCAAGCTCTATTAGATGCTTGCAGCAAATATCACTGTTCTCCGAGAGGAGAGAAAATCTGCCACGCAGGAAATCTTGACTGAAGGCCACAGCCCAGCCATGCAGAGCAACGCGGTTTGATTAAAATGAGCAGTGACCTTTTGTGCCAGCGCTGGTGCGTCTGGGCTTTTTCAGAATTCGGGAAGGTAGAAGTGAGTTAGCTGCATACAACTGGGGCCCCAGCTCCAGCGCCTGGCCTGCTTTGCAAAGGAACCACTGTCTAGGAATCCGAAACAGAGGCTGCTGTTCCGGGCTGACCAGGCCCCAGAAAGGGACGATGTCTTGTGACAAGTGCAGGGGCGTTTTGCATCTTTGCAGGGGACGGGAGAAAGAGCAAATGGCATGGCCCGTTTATGTAACAGACAGAAAGCCAGTGCACGAGAAGGGAGCAGATGGGAAGACAGAGCCCACGCCAGGAAGTTGGTGCAGGGTATCAGAAGTAAGAGAAAAGCTGAAAGGGCACCTGGGGGACAGTGGGGCCACCCTGAGGTCCGCAGCAGTGGGCAGCTGCTCCCACCCTGGGCCGGGGGGAACAAAGAAGACAGTGGTGGTGTTGCCAGAGCCCAGATGTGAGCTGGACCCACGAATAAAATGCAGCCGCAGCCAGAGACATGTCCCAAAGAGGAGGAGGGAGGGGAGAAGTCCTAGGACCCGTGGTTTGCGTGGGGGGCACCTGTGGCACAGAGCAGAGCCAGGGAGGGCTCTGAGGGTCACGGTCAGGTGCTCAGCATAGAGCAGGGCAGTGGCAGGTGGGGCCAAGCAAGGTCTGGCTAAGCCAGATAGGACGCCAGGCTCCCACTGAAGAATAATGGGAAACAGTTGATGGCTTTTAAGATGTTTTGTAATGTTTATTTTTGAGAGACGCAGAGCACGAGGCGGGGGGGGGGGGGGGGGGGGGGGGGGGGGGGG
>NC_064810.1:147147236-147232173 GCF_023721935.1 Panthera uncia
GGGGGGGGGGGGGGGGGGGGGGGGGGGGGGCGGCAGAGAGAGAGAGGGAGACACAGAACCGGAAGCAGGCTCCAGGCCCTGAGCTGTCAGCACAGAGCCCGATGAGGGGCTCAAACCCATGAACCGTGAGATCATGACCCGAGCCGAAGTCAGCACTTAGCCAACTGAGCCACCAGGGTGCCCCAACGTTTGCCAGTTTTTAAACCAGGAGTGGCTTTCCCTATCCCACACACTAGATAAACAGCAGATCAGGAGCAGAGCTCCCTCCTCACTGCCAGTCTAGCTCACGAGTTGTCACCTGGTGAGCTCAGTACCAGCAGCCCCCGCCCGAGAACGAGTCTGTGGGTCAAGGGATAGGATTCTGATCACTTAACACAAGTTGTAAACTCCCAAGGCTAGTGGCCTCTGGGAGAAGGTGAGTGCTCTCTCTCTCTTTCTCTGAATTTGAGTTCTAGCTTTTTTTACTGCTTCAAAGACCTGGTGCCAGGGGCGACCTAGTTCTCACCAGTTTACCAAATTCTCATACACGTAACTGTGGGATTCCAGCTACAGAAAGTGACCTTTACCTCCACCGCAAATGACTGAGCTGGCACGAGGGTCAGTGAACAGAAAACGTGTTAACAACATCACAGTAGGAGAATCAGTTGGGTGGCCCCGGGAAGCAGTCTAGAAAGTTCCAGACAAACCCTCCGTTCATTTTTCCTCGGTAAGAATGGTGTTTAAAATTGTAAACTTGTCTTATGAATCAAGCAAGGAGAGTTAAGTTCATGGGGTGTTAATTTAATGGCTCACTTGGGCTTTGACTAATTTTGTTCTATGACAGCGGGATAATTTTAGAAACTTCACACTGGGAAGGGAAGAGGAATTCATTCCCATTCACTCTGTGTCAACAGAGCTGAACCTCTGGAAACAAGCGTTCCTTTAGGCAGGCAGGTAGGTGGGGGTTCAAAATCTCACAGAGCGTCAGGGAGACAGGATACAGAAGGTTGTCTGATTTGTTGGAGGCAGAACTGGGGCCCAGAATCCAGAACTCGGGCCAGTGGTTAGGCTGGGGACACGGGGGGGTGGGGGGGAACCTATTTGGTTAATAGTGCCCTCCCCCTCCCCCCATATTTTGTTCTGAAGCTCCTTTTATTTCCAAATAGCTTGGTAAGAATATTTGTTCCTGCCCCCCCATGGAAACAACACTGGTTTCGTTTCTGGAGCCCCAAGAGTTTTGATATCTCTCTTTTTTTTAATTTTTTTAAATGTTTATTTATTTTTGAGAGAGAGAGAGAGAGTGTGTGAGCAGGGGAGGGGCAGAGAGAGAGAGGGAGACACAGAATCTGAAGAAAGCTCCAGCCTCCGAGCTGTCAGCACAGATCCCGATGCAGGGCTTGAACTCACAAACCATGAGATCATGACCTGAGCCGAAGTCAGACACCCAACTGACTGAGCCACCCAGGCGCCCCTCAGATCTGACTCTTCACCCCATGACTCAATCATGTTATCTGGGGGTTAAATAGGGAATGCATTTCCCAGTGCCTAGCATGGTGCCTGGACACGAGAACTCAACCATGCCCCCTTCTTTTGTGATGATGTTGGTTCATTAGCCATTGGGCTGGACAGTCTCCCTTCGCCACCTCAGGACCCCACAGTTACTAGCCACAAGCGCTTCACCCATCCCATTGGCTTCCCACCCTCTCCACACCCTCAAAAATAACCTTCTTACACTCAGTTGTGCCCTCCTTTTTTTCCTGGACTGTTTAATCCAGTCATTGATTAAACTATATCTCACGGTAAAAAACCAGTGTGAAAACTCTCAGGGCCTGTTGTGGCCTCTTTGGCCTCTCAAGGCCGGTGGTGGCACGCCTTTGTCTTTGCTATTTCATCTTTTCAAATTCCTCATCAGGCAGGTTGTGGGAGAGGAAGTTGGGGGAATTTACACCAAGGGGGGTGATCAGACATTTGGCTTCTGGCCCATGGTACAGATCTTCTGGAACGTGGTCGATCAAGAATATTCTATCCCTCTGTAGCTGCAAGTATGCTCATGTACCAGGGCCAAGCTCAGGTCCCGTGCACCTCTCCCCTGTGGCCAGAGACTGATGAATGGATAAAGAAGATGTGGTTTATATATACAATGGAATACTACTTGGCAACGAGAAAGAATGAAATCCAGCCATTTGTAGCAACGTGGATGGAACTGGAGAGTGTTATGCTAAGTGAAATAAGTCAGGCAGAGAAAGACAGGTACCGTATGTTTTCACTCATATGTGGATCCTGGGAAACTTAACAGAAGACCAGGGCGGAGCAGAAGGGGGGAAAAAGTTACAGAGAGGGAAAGAGGGAAACCATAAGAGACTCTTAAATACTGAGAATAAACTGAGGGTGACTGGGGGTTGGGGGGGAGGGGAAAGTGGGTAATGGGCATTGAGGAGGGCACCTGTTGGGATGAGCACTGGGTGTTGTATGGAAGCCAATTTGACAATAAATTGTATGTAATATAAAAGAGAGAGATGATGGACCCAGACCATTTGCTATGATTTCTGGGAAACCGAGCATCAAATTCCAGCTCCCAGAGACATGTTGGGCACATCATGAGCACTCAATACCCATTCGTGGACTAATAAATGAATTCTGGCATATATCCACATTCCCCTATGGGTGGCATATGGGGCCATCAGAAACCATCAACTCCTCACGTGTGAAGTGTGCCCCGTGTGTGTCCACTCCTATGTGTCCAGCCATTATCTGTAAAATGCAATCCTTAGACCTTTGGCAGATACCAAGAGGAGCATCCAGTTGGGTCTCTGGCTTTAAATTGTCTTCTCTAAGGGAATACACCATGCATTCTTGAGGTTGGCATACCATTGCAAACCTCAATTCCAGCTGCTGACCTGACTAAAAGTCAAAAGGATGAGAGGGCTCAAATCTCCGCAGCTACTCCATAGCTCTTTGCTGAAGAACCTAAACCAGAAGTGGCCCCCAGGATGACCCATCCTGAAGTAAGAGCCTTTTCCCTGGAGGATGCGCTTTGTGATGCTAATTGAGTATGAGGGAGTCGCTTAGGAAACAAGATTTGCTTTAGGTGACAGATCTTTGGTTAAACTGGCCAGGTAAGGATGAACTAGCAGCTTTCTGGAGCCTACACTCTACGGAAGAAGCTGCTTTGTTGGTGTGGCTTTGTGCCCTAAGCTAATGGAATTTCTAGCGGAGAAGGACCTGAGCCCCTGAGCCCCAAAAGTAGATGTGATCCACCCCTGCCCAGGGACAATTTTCAGACAAACAAGTAGAGTTATTACAACTTATCCTCATGATCACAATTCCTGCAGATAAATAGAACTTTACCGTGGAGTGGCTGAAACTCTTGCCCGGGCCCCCCTCCCCCACCCAACGGAAGCAACTATTGTGTAGGTGCTTAGGAAAGGATCTACTAAATTACAGCAGAACCAACTGGTAAACAGGGACCTTCAGAAAGCTGATCTGACCCTCGGCCGTCCTCCTCCACTTGCTAGAATTTGCACCAGGACCTTCCAGACAGGTTAGAAGCCTTCACTCTGGCCAGCTTGATAGGTTTAGGCTCCTTTTGTGACAGAGGTTGGTTGTGACTTTCCAGGCCTACTTTTCAGAAAGAATGTTGTATTAATTCGGGTTCTCCAGAGAAATAGAACCAACAGAATATATACATGGGGTGGAAGGGAAGAAGAGAGGAGAGATTTGTTTTAGGGAATTGTCTCACGTAATTATGGGGGCCTAGCAAGTCCAAAGTTTGTAGGACAGGCTGGCAGTCTGGAAATTCAGGCAAGAGTTAATGTTGCAGTCTTGAATCCAAAGACTGGAAACAGGCAGCATTTATATATTGTGCAGTCTTAAGCAGAATGCCTTTTTTCTCAGGACACCTCAGTCTTTACTCATAAGGCCTTCAACTAACTGGATAAGGCCTACCCACATTATGGAGGGTAATCTGCTTTACTCAAAGCCTACTGATTTAAATGGTAATCTTTATTCAAAATACAATGATTGTTAATGTTAATCACATCTAGAAAATACCATCACAGCAACTTCTAGACTGGTGTTTGACTAAACACCTGGGCCCACAGCCTGGCCAAGCAGACATGTAATATGAACCGTATTATCTGACAAAGATCTCCCCAGACAGGTGTATGTTCCAACAGATATGTCCCCTTTACAGAAAACAGCCATCCTGAAGAGAAGTGGCTGAAGGAGATATACATGAGAGAATAAGAAGGAAAAACGTGTACATTCTAGCATGATCTGGGTCTTAGTGCCCCATTTTCTTTTTTTTCTTTTTTTTTTAAATTTATTTTCTTCCTTTTTGAGCGAGAGAGAAAGACCGAGTACAAGCTGGGGAGGGGCAGAGAGAGAGAGGGAGACACAGAATCCGAAGGAGGCTCCAGGCTCTGAGCTGTCAGCACAGAGCCCGACACGGGGCTCAAACTCGCGAACTGTGAGATCGTGACCTGAGCCGAAGTCGGACGCTCAACCGACTGAGCCACCCAGGTGCCCCAATATCTGTCTCTTGTCAGATAAGTGTCTACAAAACACTCATTGGCTCAGGTGGTGATCTCAGAGTTGTGAGACTGGGCCTCCAGTCGGGTGCTCTGTCTCCCTCTCTCTGCCCCTTCCCTGCTTGAGCATGCTCTCTCCCAAAATAAATCAATAAACTCAAAAAAATAAAATAAAGAAGAAAAAAGGACATAAACCTCACACCTGGGACAGCATGTGAACGACAGATGGTCATCTAAATAAGTATCTTGCTGATTTCTTGCTTTTTAAAATTTCATGTTCTATTTTCATAGATTCACAGCTAGCTCTGAGTAAATGAAGTCATTATGTTTTGTAGACACTTAGAAAGAAATGTCTACAATCTCTATTCTTGTCTCCATTAAAATTTTTGAAAAATATTTTTATTTTTTATTTTTTTGAGTAATCTCTACACCCAACATGGGGCTCAAACTCCCCATTCCAAGATCAAGAGTCGCATGCTTCACCAACTCCCTGCTGGGCACCCCTTCTTGTCTCTGTTCGTTGGACATCGTGTGGCATTTTGAACCCTGCCCCAGATGCATAAATACATACATACATACATACATACACATATATACATATGTATACACACATATACACATTTTTAAATGTTTTCTTTAAAAAAAAATTTTTAATGTTTTATTTATTTTTAAGACAGAGAGAGACAGAGCATCAGTGGGGATGGGGCAGAGAGAGAGGGAGACACAGAATCTGAAGCAGGCTCCGGGCTCTGAGCCGTCAGCACAGAGCCCGATGTGGGGCTCGAACCAAGGAACCGTGAGATCATGACCTGAGCCGAAGTCAGACGCTTAACCGGCAGAGCCACCCAGGCGCCCCCATTTTCTTTTCTTTTAATCAAAGTCACAGCTCATTGGAACCATCAAGCGAGTAGCCCCTTGCTCGCTGCAATTGACGATACCCTTGGAGAGTCCCCTCTCATTTTGTTCTTGCTCCTCCCCCCTCCCCCAGAGAGGAACAGCACACAAGCCCGGCTGTGTTCCCTAACACGTGAGGTCACTTTGGATTAAAAGGTAAAGAACATAGATACCCTCTCTTCTCTCCCATCCACGATGAAGCCGTGCATATAGACATCATAATGCTAAATAAACCACGTGTTTTCTTTCCTGGGTTTTCTTGAACTTTCCTACTTAGAACCAACATATGCAAAATCGTTTAGGTCAGCCAACTGTATTTATCCAGGATCTAAATAAATCAACACTACCTTTTCTGACATTTTTAATAAAGCAGAAAATCTCTAAGTACAGTCCCATCACATGGGCCAACTGAGAACATCCAGGTGCGTTAAATCTGGGACTCACTTATATTCTTTTCTTTTCTTTTTTCCTTTTCGGTCCTTCAATCAATGCTTCTTTATAAAATGTAATTCATATTATTATTTTACAGATTGATACTCACTTTTCCATTAAAATGAAGGCCTTGATTCAAAAAGGTTAACAAAAGAAGAGAGTAGACATTTATACATTGACTCGAATTTGAATAGATTATAGAAGTTTTTGCTTTATAAGATAATATCGCAATGTATAACATTAAAATTTAAAGTATTCAATTATTTTATTGCCAAATGCCATCATTTTTCAAATGACAAGGTTCCTTGCATTTTCTTACATTGTATAATTATATGTAAACAGATAACCTGAATTCAAATTAAAAATTTAAACTCCTTGCTGATCACTAACCTATGAATTCATGGCAGTTGCTATTTGTGAAACAGTAATGGGAATCTCCTAAAATCAGAAATTTTGTTGTTTTTTTAAACAAAATTTGTATTAAAATGTAACACATACAGAGAAATGTACAGATCCTGGGTTTAACTTGATGAATGTTGGTTTTTATTTTAATATTTAATTTTGAGCAATTTCTGGGTTGCAAATTATTCCAGTGTATCTTTCTAAAGCACCAGTAAAATTAGACTATATTTTTCTTGTTCGAAAATATAGAATGATGCATCTAAAAAATTGCTTGACATATGTTACCTGTGTGTCTTAACTTTTAGTGGTTGGGAGTTAGAAAATACTAGCCACAGGAGTATGAGCACATACCTCTCAGGGTTGTCAGTGGGGACGAGGATGACCAACTTGTCATCATTTGTCCAGGACTTTGCTGATTTTAGCACTAAAATCAGTCCCAGACGAACCAGAACAATTGGTCATCCTAACAGGGACAGGATGTGGCCTGGTCTGACCATGGCATTTCCGTATTGAACCCTCTCCCCTCCCCCCTCCTCTCCCCTGGCCCTTCTCTTTTAGCCTCAAAATGAATCCTGTAATTGGATGGGGGTCCGGGGAGGTAAGGAGGGACCTGGGAGGTCCTGGGAGAGGACCTTACAGAGATTTCCAAAGAGGGATCTCAGTGCAAGTGTGAAATTACTTTTTCTTGAAGCCATTTACGTTGCTTTTATGCCACAGGTCCTTTTTAGGTTTGGTAATATTTTTCTGCCCGTCAGCCAGAGCCTTGGGGAAATCGGATGGAGAGTTGGATTTGCTTGACCTTGCAGCCCCCAGGCCTCAGTGGCTAAACCTGTACATGATCACTTGCCCTTCTGATTGGACACATTTCATAGCAAAAGGTCCTACAAGAATTTGTATTTCTTGGAACATGAAAAATACGGAGGGGAGAATTTTGGTGAGTGAAGTGGAGGGGAATAGAGAAATACTTAAGCTTTACCAAAACCTATCTAAATGAAGAGAAAAAGAGAAAACATGCCCCACACACCTGCCTACACAGAAAGAAAGCGTAAAGGAAAATGCAGGCAGCAGGCTGGAAACTCTGGCCCTCAAGCAGTTTGCTGGATCCAGACTTCCTGCTGGTCAAATTCTCTTGCAGAACACTCCCTGTGAAACCCTAGTGAGCCCTGTGCTTTGGGAGCAGGTACAAATGGGTATGGCTGTTGCCTTCGCCAAGTGCTGGCTATTCAAACTGTGGTGAAATGCTTAAGAATTAGGAACTTCAGATTCCTCACAGAGAAAGTGAAAATAAAAATATTTATCTTAAAAAGTTAAACTGAGGATAAAATCAGATAACGTGTGTAAAGGTGTTAGCCAGGCGATGACATATAACAAATGTTAAATAAATGCAAGATTACCTTGTCTCCTGACATTAACAAGGCATTCATTCGTCATCCATACATCCATTTATTCAGCAAATATTTATGGTGCTGAACTGGCCCTGAGTATAAGCCAAGAGTAACCCTGGTGATGAGCAAACCTGCTGGGTCCCGGCCCTCATGGAGTCTAAGAGGAGAAATTAGGCATCAACAAAGCTACACATAAGGAATTTTTAGTTACACGTGTATTAGGAAGAAAAAGAACATGGCCCCATGAGAAAGCATACTAGACAGATATGAGTTTGTATGTGGAGGTCAGGAAAGCCTCTCTGAAGAAGATATATTTAAGTTGAATCTGAAGGAATTGTTAGAGATAGCCCAGAAAAACCACAAGGGTGGGGGAAGGAGGAAGAGGAGAACTCTGGAGTAGAGCAGGATATGTGAAGACCCTGAAGCAGGAAGAGCTTGGTTCACTCAAGATTGAAGAAAGGGTGTCATGGCCGCTTTGAGGGAGCTGGAGAGTGGGCTCCAGTAAGGAACGAGAAGAGCGGCCACCCTGAGTGAGGGTATGTCGGTGGCCTCAAGCAAAGCAGTAAAAGCAGGCCAGATCACAGCTGGCCTTGGGTGTTAAATGTTGCATAGATGACCAGCTTCCACCAAAAATCATGCTACCCCTCCCAGAGAACGGAGTTGTTTCTGAGAAGTGTTTGGCAAGTCAGGACCCCTCCCCTTGCACTTAGATGTGGCTAGAGGCCACTTTGGGCTAGAAAATCAAGGTGATATGTGCCATTTCTAGGCTAAAACCTTTAAGAAGTAGGTTTACCTTCTCCAGACCCTTCCTTTCCCAGTCTTCCAGCTGGAAGCAGATGTCGATGAGGCCCTCCAAACCTGTGGGATTGTAATATAGAAGGAAGTCTGGCCCCCAAATCCTAGAGGACAGCTGCCGGCCGCCTAGGCGCACTCACCCTGAACTCCTATGTGTCTGAGAATTGACCTTTGATTGTGTTTCAACCGCTACATGTCTTTTGTTCCATTTGTCCCAGCAGCTAGCATCGTTCTAACATCTAGGTTGTGCTAAGGAGTTTTGATTTTATTCTCAAAATTTTATCTTGAATTCTATTTTGCTCTAAGTGCGGTGCAAACTTGCTGAAGGATTTTAAGCAAGGACGTGACATGACCTGATTTTCACTATAAAATGATTACTCTGCCTGAGCAGAGTAGGAGGTCTAAAATTTTGTAAGATGAAGCGCCTGTGCGGCTGAGTCACTTAAGCATCCGACTCTAGATTTTGGCTCAGGTCGTGACCTCACGGTTCATGGGATTGAGCCCTGAGTCAGACTCTGTGCTGGAAGCACAGAGTCTGCTTGAGATCGTCTCTCTCTCTCTCTCTCTCTCTCTCTCTGCCCCTCCCCTGCTCCTGCTCTCTCTCTCTCCCTCTCTCTCTTTCTCAATCTCAAAATAAATAAGCATTTTTAAAATAAAATAAAATTCTACGGTAAACAAGGCAAAAGATGATCATAGCTAAGATTAGTGGTTGAAGTCAAGAGAGAGAAATTTGGGTGTGTGGGATGAGCGAGATTCAATGATGGCGGGCGGGAGAGAGAGAGAGATGTTGCAGGTCTGCTCTGACTGGAGCATGTGGGTGCTCTGATGGTGAACTCTGGGAAGGGTCCTGGCTGGGGTGGGGGCAGAGAGTTCAGAATGAGCAGTGTGGAAACGGGGATACTTCCGTGGTCACCTCTTTTAGTCTTCACTGTGGGGCTAATCTTCATGCAGTCACATTACCAGAGGGAGCCTTTGGTCCGGAGAGCATGAGGCATCTTTCCATCTTAAGTAGCAAACACATCATGCCATGTATTCATTTGTTCATTCATTCATTCAACCAGGCACTGGGCTGGGGACAGTCATGCTCTTGAGGAACGGATAGTCCTCACGTTCTCTGTCTTTCATTTCTTTTTGTTTATTTTAATTTTTGATAGAGAGAGAGAGAGGGAGAGACAGAGCATGAGCAGGGGAGGGGCAGAGAGAGAGAAGGAGACACAGAATCCGAAGCAGGCTCCAGGCTCCGAGCTGTCACAGAGCCCGACGGACGCGGGGCTCGAACTCGCAGACCTGAGCTCACATGACCTGAGCCTAAGTCGGGCGCTCAACCGACTGAGCCACCCAGGCGCCCCACGTTCTCTACCTTTAATTGTGTATGTGTATCTATCACCCGGAATCAGTAGCCAGAAGTAGGTGGCCAAAGAAACTGACAATTAATGAAAATACCCTTTCTAATATGGAGAGGGTGGTGTGAGGGACGAGGGTGGAAAGAGAGCAGGTCTGAGAGCAGAAAGGGCGAGGAATGATAGTTTCCCTTAGAAATTTACAGGGTTTCCACCTCTGCAGTTTCACAGGATGCTTAAAATATGGGAGGGAGAAACCAAGTCCCAGGTGCACAAATCCCCCCAAAAGTTACAACTAGAACAGCCTTTGAGTCAAGGTCCATTTGCTCATCACTACATGCCGCCGGGATGCTTCCTCAGAGTAGGAGAAGCGCCGTATACAAAGTAGGTCAGAGAAACATGGTAGGATGAGGATTAGAAGAGGCTGCACCTGCAGAAGGACATAGTGACTGACACCCCTTCACCCGAACAGGTGCTCAAGACCTGGCTGTCTCCACCGGGTGAGGTCCCAGTGGCCAGGACGGATTTGGTCGGGTTCCCAGTATTATGCCAGGGGGGGCACGGCAGGTTGTGTCCCATGGAGCCTGATGGTCAAGTTGTGTCTCCAAGTCAGAGAGGAGGGCATTGGGCTGGAAACAAGGATGTGCTGAAAAGGTCAGAAGAAAGACAGGCAGCAGACCATCGGCGTGTGGGAGACACAGCTGGTTCCCAGACCTCCGGGCCTGGGTGGATGGTATTCCTGGGGCCTGTTTAGAGCCAGTCAGAAGCAGTGTCATTTCATCAGAGCCAGGAGAGCTTAGGAGAATAATCCAGACAAGCCTGTGCTCAGGTGCATGCACGTGTGTGTGTGTGTGTGTGTGTGAGAGAGAGAGAGAGAGAGAGAGAGAGCATATGTGCACACTCGTACACACACACATATACACGCTCAGGGCATGTTGCATTGATGGTGGGGAATCGGGGATGAGTAGAATGAAAACAGCAGACTTAACGCGGAGAGAGCTAGCCTGGGAAAGCACTTGTTTCTGCCCCCGCTGGCTCTCTCTGCTTCACGAAGTCTTTCGATTTCGTTCCCAAGATTCATCACACACAGTTCCTTCTTACGCTAGTCTTACAACGAAGGAGGTTTATTGAAGATGTGGGGCTGCTTCCAGCTCTCCCCAGGACAGAAAGAGCCCCTTAAGCCTTTGCTAGAAAGAATCAGTGGCAAAAACAGATACTGTGCTAATATCAAACACTTGGGTGCTCTCTGTAAAAGGTGGCCTGTTAAATACAAACATGTTTAATGTTGCCACATTCTGTTAGACTTTTCATGAATATGTGCTTATAAATCAGGAAAGCTCGGCTTATATATTCAGTGCCTTAATTTTCAGATTGAAAAAGGGGGTGCCCCAGCCCATATGGAAAAGGATTCCTTAAGGATTATATGCAATTTAACAACAAAGTGCTGCGATGTGCCAACCGCTTAAAAAATATTCTTTTAATCCTCTAAAAACCCCACCAGGTTAAGTGCTGTAATCATCAGATGAGGCCACTGAGGCTCAGTGAGGTCAGGTAACTTGCCCAAGGTAACACAACAGGGAGTGGCTCAGGCAGGATTTGAACCCAGGCTGCTGGGTTCCAGGGGCCCTGCTCTGAACTGTGATCCTCCTTCCAGGGGCAGGAAGGGCCATTGCTCTGCCTTGTTTTCCATTTCACTAGTAAACTTGGAAGAGAAGAGAATCTAATTGTAAGGTCCTAACCACATTTTCAAAATGGCAGATCTTGACCCAACAGAACAGCTGACTTAAGGAAGGAAGAGAGTGAGTAACGTTTATTGACCTACTACAGGCCAGATTTTTACATATGTTCCTTTTGAAAGTCACTGAATGGTTACCAGGCGTTCTCCTGCACTAAATGGGGATGTCAAAGACAGGAGTGGTTTCTCATTTCTCCTCATTCTTCCAGCTAGGGGCACAGAGGAAGGTTGACAAAGGAGAGAAGCCCACTGAGATTATTACTTGTTCGGTGTTGGGCCCGGCAAAGCGATCTGACCCATTCCCCTGCCGCTGGCATCATTGTCTAGGATTTTGCACACAGCAAACTTAGCCACTCCTCCTCATCCCCATTTCCTCCATAGTCTAGTTCCTTCTACACAAGCTCCCCTGGCAGACCAAGTCCCGGTTCATGATCATGGGCATCTGCCACTTCTTTGCAGGGCCAGCAGGAAATGTGCCACAGCACTGAACAGTAAACAATTCTGAGTCTCAGCCACATGTTATCTGGGCTGGGCACCAAAGCAGGCTCTGGTCCCTTGTCACTTCAGCAGCAAAACTCCCTCTAGTTCCAACAATGATTTATCAAGTGAGCCCGCTGCTGGGCCTACCGTGTTCCTTTCATTTTGGGGGCACAATAGGTAAAATCCATTGGTGAGACAAAATGGCACATTGAACTTACAGATTTGGATGTAGACACTTCCCTGAAAGGGGAAGGAGCATTCCAAGCTGTTTGGGTTTCCTCCAGAATATTGCCCTAAGGCCTAATTAGAATGAGAAAAATAGATCAGCCTTTTCCATTTCACTAGAAAACTTGGAAGAGAAGAGAATCTAATTGTAAGGTCCTAACCACATTTTCAAAATGGCAGATCTTGACCCAACAGAACAGCTGACTTAGGGAAAGAAGAGGGTGAGTGACATTTATTAACCTCCTACTACAGGCAAGATTCTTACATATGTTACTTTCGAAAAGTCACAATAATTTTACAGAGGGATTATTTAAAGGTGCAGTCTGGGAGGGGACCAAGATCCAGAGGTTATGTGACTCTCCCCAGGTCATATGGCTAGTGGGTCACAGAACTTGAATTTGAACCTAGGTCTGTGTGACCCCCAAATTCATGATGTTCACACACACACAGAGCTGCCACAGGCCTTGACTGAGCCACCCACAAAGAATGATTTTTCTAGATCGCTGCAATAGATGTCTCTAACCTTTAAAAACAACACGAGCTTATAAAAAAAATTCTCCTATTTTGAAAAGTTAACATCTGTTCCAAGATTTATATGGTAAATAGCATAGTGGTATATTGTATTTTTGAAATACATTTTTGAAAAGCTATCTTGACCCAACTTGACAAAAATAAACTGTACCAAGTAAAGGTGAAGAAAGGTAAATGTTCAAACAGTTCCATCCCGTGTTTCAGGATTTTTTTTTTCCTGATCAAAGCTAACAAGCAACACAGTCAAACAAGGAGACAAAGTTAACTATTAACTTCGAGGTGAAAAGTCAATGTACATTCTTTGTACTACCCTGCCCACACTCCGGCAAACATTAACATATATGGGCAAGAACACCTTCCTGTGACTATACAAGTCTGTTGGATACGGCTTGGGAAACACCTGCAGTGAAGGCATTGTCCAATGCTAGGCACTTCTGTTACAGAGACCTGGAAAAGTGACCTTCTTGAGATCGTTTGGCCACTTACAACTGGGAGCCCAGAGAAGGGTAGTCCCTGACATTCCTACCCTTGTGTGACGGTTGAATACTTGCGTTGTGGTTGGACAGAATTGCAGTACACGAAATGACTGCTTCCACTTTTGAAACAGTGATGAGCTCATCATCCTCTTAGATCTTAACACCATACCTAAAATGAAAACCAAATTCTCACAGACCCCTCTGCCCTTTTGCCTCCAGTCGTATGATGTGGGGGCCAATTGTTGGACAACCATTGGCTCCATTACTTTCCAGGCTCAAATTTGCAGACTGGTTTTCTAGAAGCAGCATGGTGTAGCAGAAAAAGCATGGAACTGGCCTCAGACATGTCTGAGATGACAACTTAGCTCTGCCAGTGGGCAGTTGAGTGACAGGGTAAGTGGCTTTCCCTCCCAGATCTCAGCTTTCCCAGTGATGATATGGAAACAGTGTTATGTAATAAACCCTTTGTGTAGTGGGTCGAATACTGTCCCCTCCCAAATTCATGTCCATTCAAAACCTGAGAATGGGATCTTATTTGGAAATAGGGTCTATATAAATCTATTAGTTAACACTCTGGATGAGCTCATACTGGATTAAGGTGGACCCTGAATCCAATGACTGATAACCTTTTAAGAAGAGGAGAGGGCAGAGAGACAGAAAGAAGCCTATGTGAAGATGGCGTCAGAGGTTGGCGTTAAGCTGCCACCAGCAAAGGAATGCCAGGAGCCATCAGAAGATGGAACAGTCAAGGATGGGTCCTCCCCTAGACCCTTTGGTGGCATCGGGGCCCTGCCAACACCTTGATTTTGGATGTCTGGCCTCCAGAACTGTAAGAGAATAGAATTTCATTGTTTGAAACCACCAAGTTTGTGGCCATTTGTTATGGCAGCCCAAGAAGGCTAATACACTACGCAGAGGGGTCAACGGAGTACTTACCGCACAGAAAATAATTGAAAAATGCCACCAACAGTTATTAATCACACACCATCATGTTCAGCCAGGAATTGGGGTACTCTGCAGTGGGTAACAGAAGTGTCACGATCCCAAAGCAAGACTAGTATCACCAGTTGGATCGACTGAGAATCTCCATGTTTTTCTATTCTACTTTTTTTAACCACTAAAAGCAGAAATAATTTGTTTTATTTAACAATTTTTTTTAACGTTTATTTATTTTTCAGACAGAGAGAGACACAGCATGAACGGGGGAGGGGCAGAGAGAGAGGGAGACACAGAATCGGAAGCAGGCTCCAGGCTCTGAGCCGTCAGCCCAGAGCCCGACGCGGGGCTCGAACCCGCGGACCGCGAGATCGTGACCTGAGCCGAAGTCGGACGCTTAACCGACTGAGCCACCCAGGCGCCCCAATTTGTTTCATTTAAACAACGAAACTTAACCATACAATCTGATGCTTAATCTCAAAAGAATCCATGACAATGCAAAATTCTAAAGAAATAGACTTCTAGGCTCTGTTTGGAAATAATTAAAACTATACAGCAAAAGTCATACCTACAGAGCTTAAGCTAACTGGTTTTAATTCCCAGACTTCCTTATAAATGTCTGTCTGGCCCTGGGAAAAGAGCAGAACGGTGGATAATATGAGCGGGGCCCTGCCTACAGGAGGAAGAAGAGTCAGGAAAAACCAGAAAAGCAACAGATAGAAGGATCATGTTTTAGAAGTGGAGGGCAGCAGGCCTCGCAGTACAGACAGGATAAAGATGACAAGAGCCATGAAATACAACCCCAAAAGTTATATCATGGCCTACCTGTCAGTGGTGGAAAAAGTTGGAATGTATTTCGCAGGCCTCAAAGCCTTAAAGCGTAGGACTTCCCCAGAGTCCACAGCTTACGCTCTGTTTAAAAAATCAATTCCATGGGGCTCCTGGGTGGCTCAGTCAGTTAAGCATCTGACTTCGGCTCAGGTCATGATCTCGCAGTTCGTGAGTTCGAGCCCCTAGTCAGGCTCTGTGCTGACAGCTCGGAGCCTGGAGCCTGCTTCGGATTCTGTGTCTCCTTCTCTCTGCCCATCTCCCGCTTGTGCTCTGTCTCTCTCTGTCTCTCAAAAATAAATAAATAAATAAATGTAAAAAAATTAAAAAAAAAAAAAATCAATTCCATGGGGCGCCTGGGTGGCTCAGTTGGTTAAGCATCCAACTTTGGCTCAAGTCACGATCTCACAGCTTGCGTATTCAAGCCCCACGTCGGGCTCTGTGCTGACAGCTTGAAGCCTGGAGCTTGTTTCAGATTCTGTGTCTCCCACTCTCTCTGCTCCTCCCCTGCTCATGCTCCATCTCTCAAAATTAAATAAACATCAAAAAAAAATTTTTTTTAAATCAATTCCATCACTATCAAGTGGCTTGAGGTCTGGGCTCCCCAAGGTGGTGATATCAGAACTGAGGACCCACCGAATTGAGTGCAATAAAGACTATCAATGAATGGCTACATCAGACCTTCTGGCAGGGTTGGGGCAGGGGGGCTTCCTAGTTCAACAGTCTCACCCTCCCCTGGTCGCCTCCCTGATCCCACCCGTGGAAATGGGCCCTGTCTCTACCACAAGCCTCACTTTCTTCTGCCCTTAACTACCGTTCATAGATCCACAAGTAGATGTTTTACCCACGCTGAGCCGATCAGAGTCTCTGTCCTGGGAATCTGAAATCTGGAACATACACAAATATGGATTGGCGGTCTTTCAAGCAGAGTCACATCAATGGTAGACACTTAAAAAAATAGGTCTGAAACTCTAGGCTGATGCTGCTATGGGAAGCTCTAATCCCAGCCTTCCTGGAGCTAGGGGCTTCCCTGGTTTCGGGGATTCCATAAGCCACCTTAGCGTTCTTCCAGTAAATTCTCATAATTAATTAAGTAATGGTTTCCGTTACTTCTGCTCGTTCCACAGCCTCTAGGTCACACCCAAGGTGTGAGTAGTGTGGATGGCCTGCCATGGCGAGGCAAAGGGGGTACCTGGAGGGAGCGCTGGCAAATAAACCAGTAAGGAAGTGGGGAGTGTGGCTCAGAATTTCTAGTAAAATGCATCGGTGACCATCACTAATGAAATGAATAGGGCAATATTATCTTAGTAGCAGGCACCAAACTTCTCTTAATTAGGGAACTATCTTTGTTTTTAAAAAGCCTGGGGGGGCTCAGTCGGTTAAGTGTAGGACTCTTGATTTTGGCACAGGTGATGATCTCATGGTTGTGACATCAAGCCTCACGGGGGGCTCCACGCTGAGCCTAGAGTCCGCTTAAGACTTTCCCTCTGCCCCTCCCCCGCGGGCACACACACTCTCGGTCTCAAAAAATTAAAAACCAAAAATGAATAAATAAAACGGGACGAAACGAAACTGTCAAAAGGACGCAGGGAAGCATTTTCGAAAGCCCCTCGGATGGCAGTGTTTGGGAGACGAGTTTGCTGAGAAGTACAATAGCATAACGGAAGCAGAAAGTTTCTGAAATTCCCAGACCGTGCTTAAAGTTACTCGTGATGATAAAAGATAGAAGGCGGAGAGAGAAGGAGGCAGGGAGGTGTTTGAATTCTGTGTGAAGTGGGGTGAGACCCCCTTCTAGAGATCTGCTCTCCTCAGCCTTTAGGGGGCTGGATTCACCAAACCCACACGAGGGCGTGTGTGGATGCCCAAATTCACCAAATCCACACGTGCTGGTTGTGAACCATTGTTTGTTGCTGGAATGAAACACCAGCTCGAGTTTCTCATTGGGATTGACGTGTTAGAAAACATCCCACAAAGCCGGAGCCTGTGAGGCAGTTGACCTGGGAGAACAGAAGTTCCCAAGAATTGGCAGAACTGTAGGAGAACATTGGGAGAGTGTTGTAGGCTCTTTCGGCTGGTGGAATAGGCCTGGAGGAGATGGGAAGACAGTTTCGAAGTAATTTCCCCCAGACCTCCAGGTGCGAAGAGGATCCCCAGATGCCTGCTGGGATTCAGGTAACAAAGACACCCCTGAGCGAGCGAGTTTTAATCTCATTCCCGGGAGCACGTGGAGCCATTCCTTTGGCTTTCCTTGTTCATCGCGTACCCTTCTCCGAGAAGAATGTGATACAGCTATAAATGCCTTCCCGAAAACAGTGTGCGTAACTCAAGGTAGAGGACCGAAGACAGTTCTGTGCAAGCTCAGACTGGCTTGAGCGATCAGCATCTTGACACAGTATTGGTCCTTCTGCTTTCTGCCCCCAAGGCTTCTCCCAGGCCAGCTGGCTCTCTCTGCCTGCACTTGAGTGCATGGTTAGCCCTGCAGGGGCACCCCCCAAGTAGGGGGACGCTTGTGGATAAATGCCTGGCTGGATGAACATCCATCTTTTGGATGGACAGTTCTAGGAGACACTTCTTATGACTCTCTGGAGGTCCCAGTGGAACCGAGCACAGTTGCACACAGTGGTGACTCCATGCCCCTTTCTTGGCTTTTCCTCCTCGCCAGTCTCACTGTCCCCACTCTCTCCCTTCTGCTTCTTCGGGTCACCTCTCAAATAAGTGTTCCCAAGTTCTCATCGCAGGCTCTCCTTTCAGGGAAACTCCAGCTAAGACGGAAATACTGGGTCGTTTTGATAAGATAGAAGGCAAGTGGATTTGTTTTGACATCAGAGGAAGGCAGAAGGTATCAAATGTTCCGATGTCATATGAGAATGCCAGTCAAATGTCCCAGAAACTCTGAAAATAGGAGGCCCCAACTTCAGAACCCCACGCTCATCAATAAAGAAGACACACTCAATGCTGAGACTACTCCAATGCCCTGAGGCACCTAAGTGGTTACCCTATAATTGCTACCCACCAGTGGGTAGACTTGCTCCTTTGCTTTAGATGGCCAGGCGAGCCCATCGCTCCACTCATGGCCAGTGTCTTGCCACATGAGAAATGCAGTGGAGAAGTAAAGGTGTAAGTCATTTTGAAAGCTTTTAAAGCAACACATAGCTCTTAGAATGCGAACTCCAGGAGAAGCCAGCTACTGTGTAAGAACTCCAGCTATTCTAAGACTGTTATGTGAAGCTTAACCTAGCCATATGGAAGGAGGCTGAGCGGACCCCATTCTTCCAGTTGTCCTGGCCGAGTCTCAGAGCATGTGAGTGAATAAGCCGCCTTGGATAGAAGCCCAGCCAAGTGTTCAGATGACTTCAACTCCAGCCATCATGTGACACAACTTCATGAGAGGGCCCAGGTGAGAACTGCCCAGCTGCTTCCAGCCCATCTACACAGTTACGAGAGGGATTGACAAACCGTTGCTTCGAGCCGTATAAAAAAGTGATTTAAAAAATTCCTGGTTTTGTTTTTGTTTTGGTCTCTGATTGCCATGAGAACATGCCTTGGCTAGCCTGCTGGGGATTGAAGGGTCGTTGGTAGAGAAGCAAGTCGAGTCAGCCAAGGTCATCCTGATCAGCCAACAGCCAGTTGCCTGTGCTCGTGTGGGAGACAGACAATGTACCGAATGGAATTTTGAACATGTCCAAAGGATCTCCAGGCAGAATACTGAAAGTGTCAGCTGGCTCTTACTCGCCATATATGCTAATATACCAAAAGAAGAAATGAACGCATGAAGAGAACTGGCTGGTTTGCAGGCCAACTTTAGAGGGAATATAGCCATGCTTGATTTGAAAAATGAAAACTTTCTCATCGCTAGTCTCTGGAGTGAGGAAAAGGTGATCAAATTAACACACGATATCACGGTAATATCAAACCAAGGATGTGGTTGTGAGATGCTGAGAGAATCAAGGTAGTTCCCGATAAGTCCACTCAGCTAGACAGGAGGGTTTCCAGGAATTTTCAGGGTGATATCTCACAGCAAATTACATGCCCAAAATAGCAGTGATTAAGTCTATAGTGAGAGACTCATTTTGAAAAGGATTACGAATATGACCTTGTCTATTCTGATTACTCTGTAAATAAAATAGAACCTGGCACACAATATATATTTGTTCAATGAATGAGTGAATTAATGAATGAACTTGAAGGAAAAAAAGTCTAGTATAAAACATATGTGCTAGGATTCATTCATTCATTCATTCATTCATTATGCAAATATATATTGTCTCATATGTACCAGAAACCGTTCAATTTGTTGGGTCCAAAGCTCCTGTCCTCTTGGAGCTTACATTCTAAGTGGAAGAAACAGACATACACACATAAAGAGTGAAAAGTGAGATTCCATAGAATGGCAAGTGATATGAAGAAAACAAAGAAAGTTAAAGGGATAGAAATTGACCAGGGTAGGAGAGTGGTGGTTGATATTACATAGGCTGGTCAGGACAGGTCTATCGGAGGTGATATTTGAGCAGATCCCTGAATAATGAGAAGAGGTAGCTGGACTCTTGGGGAGTGGGTGTCATGGAGAATTTCCAGGTAGAGGTAATGGCAGGTCTAAATGCCTTGAGGTGGGATCAAAGATGAGTCTTCAGTTTAAATATGCTGCAGAGGTAAAGTCAATTCTGGATTATCATATTTTCTGGAAGCTGACAAGGACCATCCTATTGTCTGAATACGTAGAAATACATTTCAATACAGTCAGCTCTCCTTTGGTGAGTGATGGTGGCTTCTGACAGGAGAAGGAGGAGTCTGGAATAAGGGAAGGATTCATGGGGTAGAGGAGCTGAGAAGGAAGTTGCATGCATTTAGGTTTACAAGTCCAATATAAAAAGCTGAGGGTTTTTAGATTCTCCACTTGGTTGTGGGATTACTCGGTCTTCAGCCTCCTTCCACTAAAGCAGGCATTTAAGAGTGGCTGGTTCACATCTTTAAGGATCTGTTCTAAGAAAAACACCCAGCAGGACTGGCTATGCTTCCCACCTTAAAGATGGGGGAACTGGATGTTTCAACCGACATCCCGAAAATAAGTAGAGATGTTAGGAATTGAATTCAGCCATTGGAGAATCTGCTCCATATGAAAGCCAACCTCCAAGATGGCTCCACTGGGTCTTATTTCCTGGTATTCATGCCCCTGTGTGCTACTCTCTTACCGATTCAAGGCTGGCCAATGTGACCAGAAGACTATGGGGAAAGTGACAGCGTGTGACTTTTGAAGCTAGGTCACAAAAGGTATTGCAGTTTCTGTTTTGGGAGCACTCACTCCAGGGGAAGCCGGCCCCCATGTTGTGAGGGTTCCTGGGCGGTCCTGCAAGGAGTCGCACGGAACCTGCTTGGGAGTCTCTCTCTGCTTCTCCCCTGCTTGTGTGCAAGTGTAATGACTCTCACGAAAGAAAGAAAGAAAGAAAGAAAGAAAGAAAGAAAGAAAGGAAGGAAGGAAGAAAGAAAGAAAGAAAGAAAGAAAGAAAGAAACATTAAATAGATGTAGATATAATTTGGTACATAACTATACTAAAATTTTTGTTTATCTGAAATTTAAATTTAATGCACCGTCTTGTATTTATCTGACAACCCTACCTCTTGGAAATGAACTAAGACCCCGTCCCCATCAGCATGGTCCCCAGTTGGAAGCCATGTGAGTGAATCATGTTAGATTTTTTTTTTAATGTTTATTTATGTTTGAGAGAGAGAGAGAGAGAGAGAGAGTGCACGTGCATGAGTAGGGGAGGGGCAGAGAGAGGGAGAGAGAGAGGGAGACACAGAATCTGAAGCAGGCTCCAGGCTGTGAGCCATCAGCAGAGAACCCCACGTGGGGCTCGAACTTATGAACCGTGAGATCATGACCTGAGCCGAAGTCGGACACTTAACCAGCTGAGCCATCCAGGCGCCCCGTGAGCGAATCATCTTAGAAGTGGATCCTCCGGCCCCAGTCAAGCCTTCAGATGATGCAATCGAGGCTGGAAACTTCTGAAGAAATTCCCAAGTCGGAACCACTCCGCTAAGCAACTCCCAAACTCCTGGTCCACAGGAACCGTGAGACCTAATACATGATGGTATTGTTTTAGGCCCCTAAGTTTTGGAGTGATTTGTTTTCTAACATTAGATAAACAATACATTCCATAAAACTCTATTAAGCCTGTGTTAGTCCCTTCAGGCTACTGTCACAGAATATCATAGACTGAGTGGCTTATAAACAACAGAAATTTACTTTCTCATGGACCTGGTGACTGGGAAGTCTAAGGTGAAGGCACCTGAGGACGCAGTATCTGGTGAGAGCCCGCTTCGTGCTCACGGATGGCTGTCTTTCTACCGTGTCCTCCCATGGTGGAAGGGTGCCAGAGTTTTCTGGGGTCTCTTATAAGGGCTCTAATCCCATTCATGAGGACTCTGCCCTCATGATCTAATTACCTCCTCCAAATACCACCACGCTGGAAGTTAGGAATCAACATATGGGTTTGGGGAGGACACAAACCTTACTCACTGCCAGGGACCGTGTCCACAAAGACGACTAAGGCAGAGTTTCTGGCCTCAAGGAGCTCAGAGTCAGGTGGGGAAACAAAGGTGGACAGGATTTGTTGACCCGGTACCGTGATCAAGGGACAACAAACGGCCTGCAGGACGGCATGACTCATTCTGGCAGGGTTTTCGGCGCGGGGGGCGGGGGGGGGGGCTCCCAAGCGAGAAGAGTCTTGAGGTAAATCTTTCGGAAATCCTAGTTCCTCAGGCAGGTGGGGGAAGGGTGAGGAAGCCAGATGGTCATACTGGGCAGAGAAAATGGGGAATCACAGGAAGCTAGTTTCACTGAAACGCAGCGTATGTGAACGGGGACCCTGGCCACGTGGCTGAAGCAGCACTGGACCAGCAGTCACATGGCTGTTCCTGGAGGGACAGCAGATTAGTAGGTGCTGTGTTAGGAGGCTGTTGCCATGCACGGATAGACAGTGATGTTCTGGGCCTGGGCAGTAACCCTGGGATGGAGAGGAGACAGGACAGGACTGACAGGGCCTCCTTGCCCGGTGTCCGGCAGGAGCAGCTGCTCCCCGAGTTGTTTGTTGAGTGAGTGACAGGTGGGTGTACAGGGGGCTGACTCGAGCAGGGCTGTCTGAGTATTGATCTGAGAGGCCGGGGCCGGGTTTTCCCCGAAATGGGAGCTCGGGGTGGATTTTTGCGACGGGCACGCGGAGTCCCACGTGTGAGCCAAGAAGTTCAAATAACTGTCATCCCTGGGGTTTGAGGCTGATCTTCTAGCCCACAGGGGTAACCTGTGACTCTGGCGGTGGCCCTAGGTGTTTTCCGTGGGGCCCGACTGGGACGGCACCTAGGACATCTGCAGAGTTTCAGCCTCCCCAGGAGTGACTTATCCTTTTGCCGTCCACGTGCTGGGCAGGAAGCCTCTGGACGCAGTTGAAGGGCTCAGGTACGGGGGGGGGGGGGGGGAGAGGAGAAGGGGGACACTGGGGTTGAATTCACAGCTCCCATCACGGTGGCGGGGACCTTAATTCCTGCTGGAAGGTGATTGGGTCTGAGGAGTAACTGTACCTTTTTATTTTTTATTCTTTTTAAATTTATTTTTTAGGGCACATCATTTATTGATTTAAGTTCAAGTTAGTGAATACGCAGTGTGGTTCTGGTTTCAGGAGGAGCATTTAGTGATTCATCTCTGACCTACAACGCCCAGCGCTCATCCCGACAAATGCCCCCCCCTTCATGCCCATCCCCCATTCAGCCCCTCCCCCCACCCACCTCCCCTCCAGCAGCCCTCAGTTTGTTCTCTGTCTTTCAGAGTCTCTTATGGCTTGGCTCCCTCTCTGTTGTTATCTTATATTTCATTCCCTTCCCCTGTGTTCATTGGTCGTGTTTCTTAAACTCCACATATGAGTGAAATCATATGGCATTTGTCTTTCTCTGACTAGAGAAGTAAATTTCCTTTTAAAAGGGCCGTGTGTGTGTGTGTGTGTGTGCGCGCGCGTGCACGGGTGTGCACACACAATTTTGGGTGGAGCACAGCTTGACCCAGAAGGTAATGGGATCTTTGCTTTAGAAGCTTGGCAGTTGATTCTGTGCAGAGTGAAATGAAGACACCACAGAGAATGAGACAGAGATTCCATTCAGCTGTCCTTCAAACAACAGGAAGCTAACACTTATTAAACACCTCCTAGAGGGGCACCAGGCTGGCTCCCATCAGAAGGGCATGCGACTCTCGATCTCAGGGTTGTGAGTTCGAGTTCCACGTTGAGGGTAGAAATTACTAAAAACAGAATTACTAAAAACAAAAAAAAAAAGGGCTCCTGGGGGGCTCAGTCGGTTAAGCGCCCACTCTTCATTTTGACTCAGGTCATGATCTCACGGTTGGTGGGTTTGAGCCCTGCATTCAGGCTCTGGGCTGATGGTGCAGAGCCTGCTTGGGATTCTCTCTCTCCCCTTCTGTCTCTGCCCCTCCCCTAGGCTCTCTCTCTCTCTCTCTCTTTCTCTCTCTCTGCCTCAAAATTAATAAACTTAAAAAAAAATAAAAAATTGGGGCATCTGGATGGCTCAGTCGGTTGAGCGTCCGACTTCAGCTCAGGTCATGATCTCACAGCCCGTGAGTTCGAGCCCCACGTCCGCTTTGTGCTGCCAGCTCGGAGCCTGGAGCCTGCTTCGGATTCTGTGTCTCCCTCTCTCTCTGCCCCTCCCCTGCTCATGCTCTGTCTCTCTCTGTCTCAAAAATAAATTTAAAAAAAACATTAAAAAATTTAAAAATAAGTAAAAAATAAATAAACTTAAAAAAATAAAATAAGGGAATTAAAAAGAAACATTTCTTGGGAGCTATACATATATGATCTCATTTAATCCCTACAGTTATTCCCAGGTTAGGGGTGCGTATCTCCATTTCTCAAGGTTACACAAGATAGAAATGACAGAACCGAAATGTGAATATAAGTTTCCAACCCCGTAGCCTTGATGGTGTCATGATTCCTCAAAGATGGGCTTCTGAAGGCTTCAGAATCCCCTTCCTTCCTCTTCCATCTGCAGCCAGAGACCTTTCCAGTCCTGGAGGGCCATCTCTTCATTCCCCTGAGCCGATGTGGTTGGTCAGTCTGGGACTGACGCAATGGAAGCCAGGTGACTGGTGGGAGGTCAAGCCAGAGCATTTTCATGCATAAGCCCCTTTCTTTTCCCCTCGTCAAGGCCTCAGGGCACCAGCTCCCTGGAGGGTGACACCTTCACCAGGATTCACTTAGGGAGCCTCTTTCATGTGTTGGGCAACACTGGCTCAGAGCTCAGTAGTTACAATAACCAGTGTTTATTGAGCCATTGCTATTTGCTAGACTACGACCAACAAGATACCTGCATCATCCACTAACAGCTCTGAGGTTGTTACCTTTGATCCCTCTTATTCTACAAACCAGGCAACAAGCCTCAAAGAGGTGGAAGAAAATTATCTCAGAGCCCGACCTTGAATCTGCTGTGGCCTGAACCCAGCACCCAAGCTCTTAAGCACCAAGCTCTGCTGCCCCGGAGGGAAAGGGAAATGGGCCATTCTTTCCTGGGCAGGATGGTCCCTCCTCCGATTCCTTTCTTGGTTGTCCTAGAGGAGAGCAGACCCAGTGCCCACAAGCAATGGTGGCAAGTGTTTGCTGAGAGAGAAACCGATCCTGGGAGTGCTGGGCCGTGTAGCCTCCCCATGGGCTAGCCCCACGTCAGCGCGGGCTCCTCCCTCTCTGAGCACTGTGGTCGGGGTTGACCTTTGCTGGCTGGGAGCTTCTGCAGGGTAGGCGTGTGTGTGCGTGCGTGCGTGTGTGTGTGTGTGTGTGGCAAGAGTCGCCATGCCTTCCTGCCACCTGCACTTCATGCCAGCTGTCCTGCCTCTTTGGGGTACCAGAAGGCTCCCTGAGCCTTTGCACTCTGGCAGTCACGTGGCCCCATTGCCATTTCTTTTCTTCGGGAGCATTCACTGAGCTTTGCCAGGAGGTGAGGAATCTCAGGGGCCCGGAATGGTGACCAGCTTTCTTAAGGTCACAGAGCATGACGAACAGTAACCCCTGGGGTTTTGACACCTCCCTTTCCTGTTTCCAGGTGAACCAATAGCCCTGTGTGGCTTTCTTCCGTGGGGGGGCCACGCACCTCAAGCCCGACCATGACTCGTTGCCCAGAACCAGGATGACCCCACAGATGGCCTCCCTGTTACCCTGCCCTGCCTTCAAGCTGCTCCAGATTCTTAAGGCCTAGCAAGTGTCTCTGTTGGGGGTGTTTTCCAGCCCTTGAGCCTGCCGCCCTGACCCTCCTGGAGCTGAGACCCCTCCCCAGCCCCTGAACCTGGCTAGGAGTGTGTATTACCACCTTAGCCAGAGAGATGGCTGTCACTCCAGAGACTGGGAGTCAGCTGGAGTTCTCCTCCTGGGATACTGGCCTGGCTGCAGCTGAGGGCAGGAACAAAGGCCAGGTCCGTTCTCCTTCCACACAAGCCTGAGCCTCAACGTGAGGCATTAAAAGCCTGGGTCTTTGATGGATCGAAACAGTTCCTCTGTAATCACAGCCTCTTGGCTCTATTTTTACAATCCTTGCTTTGGCTCTCTTCAAGGCAAGGCTCTCCTGGGAGCTTGCTGAGTCAGACTGTCCCCAAGGGAATCCAGGGGGATGCTCGCCAGACGGAGCCACCCGTGAGGCCCTTCCTTGTGGGCCTGTGGTCACCCAGGCCTCTTCCATGCTTCCTGGAGACATGGAGGGGCAATTCCGGGAACTTCCGGGGCCACAGTCAAAGAACCGTGACCCGTTGGTGACCCTGGATTCAGCTAACGCCACATGTTGGGGCCTGCGGGGTCTCCTCAGGACCCCAAGAAGCTGGTGCAAAGCCGAGTCGTGACAGGCGAAGATACGTCGGCCTGGACAGAGCCCAGGTCTCCACTAGCCAGAGCGTTCCTTCTGGAAGCCCACGGTTGTTCCCCACAATCTCCTTCCTCTTTCCCTCAGCCACAATTTCCCTTCTGTCATTATTTTATTGTTTTGTAAAGAGATTGATGTGGAGCCAGACTCCATCGGCTACATTTAATTTGTGTTTTCTTCATGTGGAAAGTTGCCCTGGCTGTGTATCCTGGAGAATTCTGGGCTTGGTCCTTCTCAGGACCTGCTCCTGTCAACAGCCACTTTCTGCACTTCTGAAGGAGCAGAGCCTTCGCCCCTGAGCACCAATGTGCCAGGGTGAGTAGGCCTCAGGGTGTTGGCTGAATTTTCTGAAGCTCAAAGTCCCATATGACTAAACAAGGGAGAAGGGACTTGGGTCTCAGAACAGGGGAGTCCCACTCCCAGGCCACTGGGCATCCATCCCATCCAATCCCAGAGGGCATAATCGCTCCTGCCTGGTGTCAGGGGAAGTTTTAACTGACGCGAAACATCAGGTTGGTGTGAACAGCTCACAAATCACAACAGGAAGTACATTACACAGTTGGGAACAAGAGCTGTGGAAATTTTGTTCACAGAAAAAGGAGGGAGAATGTTACATCCTGCCAGTCATTTGTACCAAATGGTTAGTTTGATGTGGAATAATTAGCTAATTTATTTTTCTTTCAAGTTTCAAGTTTTGCATTTGTTTGGGCTCCATTTATTTGAATGTAACTCTTTTTAGCATAATGGCATGGTATGTACATATAAATGTGTCTGCCAGCCTGCAGTCTAGAAGGAGATCCTCCCCTCGGTGGTTTTGCTTTTATTCTGCAACCAGCAGGCCGCGATGTGTCCAACTGCGCCTTGTGATTGCTTGGTTTCCCTCCAGGACCTCATCACAGCCCTCCCCACGGAGGGAATATGATCCCTGAGCTTGGCTGGGGGACCTCCTCAGACACTGTCGAGGCCATTTTCAACCAAACGTATTGACTTTGCTCTATTTTTTGCACAATGCTGCTTCATTTGGCGTTTCCTACAATGGGGTTTCCTAAATGGGGGGGGGGGTTGTTTACTCATTTATTTGTTTGTGTTTATTTAATTTCTCTTTCGGTTTGGGCTCTACCAAAAACCAAACCCTAGACCAGGACTTGGGTGCTTACGGTTTTTTGCAAGTGATTCCAGGAAGTAACATAAGGAAATGGGGAGAGTGAGATGAGAAGAAGACAAGCCAATAAGTGGTGAGTTCTTAAAGCAAGTAAAATTTCTGTGGGCACCTGAGCAGTTGTTCTGGGGGGGGGTCCCTATGGAACTGTGTAGAATACACCTCAAAAGAGGTGCATTTTTATACCAATCCCCAACCTCCTTTGATAGGGGGTCTATCCTGGGGATGTCAATCTCCCCAACCCTCTGAGCTGTGCTTGTGTGGCCTGAGTAAGCTCTGGTGGCTTTGGAGAAGCTCCAAGGCAGGAAAACCCAGAAGCTCAGTAAGCCGGGTCACTGTTAAATGCAAGGATTAGCTCATCGTAGATGAACGAAAAGATGTGACGAAATTAGGCAATGAAGGGAATGAAAAACAACACGTTTCCCTCAGGTCTTTCTAGCAGCCAGTGGGAGGAGGGAACCTGATCAGTTATACAATTTATATTGTCCACGACACAAGTAAATCTTAGGCAAAGTTAACCTTCCTCAATGGTCCTTGGAGTAAAGGCAGGGCACACAAAGGTGTCCGTGGTATCCCAATGGTGAACGCAGTGGCTGATCTTCTCTGTATGGTCTAATGGATGAAGAGTCCGCCCTCAAAAAAAGACAAAAAGCATAATACTCTTGAACAGATTGTTTGGACAGGATTCTTTCAATGAAGTGAGTGAAGCCCAGCGAACAGCGGCCTTGGTCGGCTCGCGTGCTTTGGAAGTCAGGAGTGGACTGAATTCAGCCAAAGCTGGATGCAGGGATTCACGTTTTCTCCATAATTCAGTCTCTGTCTACCAATTCCTTGGTGCTACTTTCCTCTGTATGGCTTCATTTTCCAGATGTTCTCCCTGTGGATGGAAAGGTGATCCTTGGCAGCTCGAGGCTTACGTGGCCCTTGAGAAGTTTGCTCTCCCAGCATCGATATATGAAGTCTCACTAAAGCATTCTGATTGACCCTGCTGGAGGCCCATGCGGGCCCTTTCAACATTTATTCACCGTATGAGGGCTATGATAGGGCTGGCCCTGACCGTGTGTCCACCTCTGCAGCCAGAAGACAGGCCCGTCTCTGTGATCCACAGACCCTTCCATCACAGGCATACGGGATGAAAAAAACAAAGCCGAGCAGCCAATGCAGCAAATCCCCTGTACCCACTATAACTTCTCAGAGTCGGGGTTGACGTTAATATTCTAGGGGAGGGAATGACACGATACGGTTCCCACCGTGCATCGTGACTGGGGATGATTTTTTTAAGTGGTCCCAGGGATGTAAAAACAAACCTCCTGCTTGCTTAATAAAATGGATGAAACTACCGTCTAGTAAGAAGAGGGGTCTGGCAGAGCTCTTGGTGCCCCGTGCATAGCCCTTTGGTGTTACTGTTCCCATACATGTTGATAGCCCCTGCAATTGCGATTGTTCTCAGGGCTCTCACTGCAGGATTGTGTTTGACTTGTTCATGGGCACTGGAGGTAGTTGATGTCCCCAGGAGCATCCATCGACAAATTGGGAATTGGAAGATAAAAGCCCCATCTCAGTGACACCAAAGCGTGGTCTACACTGTTTCCTGGAGGACCCTGGTGTGATTATAGATGTAATCAATACTTCCTACACTAGCTTCCTTCCATTCTCTCTCGCCTGCTCACCCCATACTGGTGCTTCCTGGGATCACCTCCTATAGACTGTTTGTATTAAAACCCTTGTTTCAGGATCTGCTTCCCGAGGAACCCAACATCAGCACACATACTCATTCATTCTTCTTATTTCCAAGATCATTAATTTCTCTCCCCCACCCACTCCCCAGTCCTCCAAGATTAATAAAGTCTGCATTCCGAATTGACAGCTTTGTGCTGCCTATTTAGAGATGAACTAGGTTACCCAAAGGTAGGAAGAGGTCAAGATGATCCTTCTTAGATTGGAAATCTCCAGCAGGAGCAGATGCCTGAAAGACAGAAAGATGGACCACCTTTAGCAAACATACCTCCCATTATAGCTCAAGGTCTTTTTCTGCTCGATGTCCAATTATAGCGGCAAGACTTATTGCTACGCTTTAAACTGCTATCAGTTATTTTAGAGACAGCACAGCCAAAGAAAGAGTGGAGCCAGCCCTCAGCAAGGGTTTGCAACCTGGATTCCTAGCCGACAGACCAAATCGGCACTCTGTTCCTGAAGGCACAGGGAACGGCGGATTTGTAATAATTTCCAATGGAGTCCAGACAGGTTATATTACAAGAATGAAGATAACTCCCCTGCCTGAAACGTATGGATTTATTTCCAGGCATACCTCTGTCTGGTTGAAGAAGGACCTTCATTTAAATGTAAATGTGGGTTTTCAATGTGCTCCCGGAGAAAGAAAAATACTGAAGCGACTGACATCCAGGACCTGGGGGAAGGTGTTTAGGGTGGGTCCTATGAACTGAAGGGGAGAAGGCGCACGAAGGGCAAGCAGTGGAAAAGGTAAAACGGAAACGGAAAGAGAGCAGGTAAACTGAGGATTGGACAACGAGATGTCTTACGGTGGGACGGGTAGGTTGCAGGAGCCTATGGGGAGCTCATGGGCCGACTAGAATAGTGCTGTCCCGTGGCAGGTCTGTGATGGCAATGTCCTCTGCCTTGTCCCGTTCACCAGTGGCCATGGAACACTTAAAATGTGTTACCGGAGAACTGAATTTTTGATGTTACTTAATTATAATTAATTTAAATTTGAGCAGCCATATGCCTAGAGGCCATATTGAACAGCAGAGGACTAGAAGCTTGTCGTTTAATAAGGAGGGTTTGAAAACAGATTATTGTTCACTCTGAGATATATTAGGCCTGGTGAATCTCCGTGTAGCTGGAGAAGGGCAGATCGGAATTACTTGGAAGGCTTTTTTTTTTTTTAATGTTTATTTACTTATTTTGAGAGAGAAAGAGAGAGAGAGCATGAGCTGGGGAGGGGCAGAGAGAGATGGAGGAGAGAGAATCCCAAGCAGGTTTCGCTGCTTGTCAGTGCAGAGCCTGACGCGGAGCTCGGTCCTGTGAATCGGGAGATCACCACCGGGGCCCAAATCAAAAGTTGGACACCTTAACCGACGGAGCCACTCAAGTGCCCCTGGAAGGCTTTCTCAAACAGCACACGCACACTATTATTCTGATAAGCGCCACCTCCCACCTCGGGAGGAAGGGCCCTGCCCAGTTCTGCAGTGAGCTTCCCTTTGGGAGTGTGTGTCACTCAAGGTGTTAGAGCAGCAAAACAAAGTTGAGAACTCTTGGCTTACTGGGCCAGAAAAATGGAAATTTTCCTACCTTTATTTGTCCCCCAGGGACTAGGAAGGACATCCTGCTTGTGCTGAAGGCCTACTGTGTGCTCAGCTCTCTGTGAGGCACATGGCTTATCACGGAAGGGGTGGGGAGGTAGGGAGGCGAGCCATCCAGTCCTGGCCAGACATTCATGAAGGTTCTCAAACGGACACTTATGATTTAATGTTATTTACCAATCCAGGAACTCTTTCTGGAATGGCAGCATCTGTTTCGTTTTAGTTCCATGAGTTAATCTGATTTGGTAAATAGAAACACGGAAATTTTATCAAAATATCTGTGAACCTCAACTGGGCTTTTCTTCTCATCTTGGCCACACTTGGGTGATCTGGGCTGGGCTCACTCGGGTTCCTGCGGTCAGCTGGTGGATTGCTTGGAACTGACTTTGCTCCTTTGGCTGTGCTCTCTTGTATGTCTGATACCTATGCTGGGATAACTGAGCCCTCTCCGCCCCATGCTGTCCCTCATTCTCCTGTTGGCGAGCCTGGGCTTGTTCCCATGGCAGAAGCCAGGGGCTCCAGGGAGCAAGCGGAAGCCCCTAAGACCTCTTGGGATCTAGGTTTGAAACTCCCACATATTACTTCTGCCACATTGGATTAGTCAAAGAAAGTCACATGGCCAGCTCAGCTTTTAAGAGTAGGGAACTTTTCCAGTTCTTGACTGAAGGAGCAGCTAAGTCACATTGCACATGGATGTGGATACGAAGAGGGAAGTAATTGTGGATTCTTTTTTTTTGCAACAATTTATACATAAGGCTCAGTGGAGCTCCTTGAGATGGGAGTCTAAGGTGATCTACGGGGGATGGTAATATTTGAAGTTTTAATAAGACATTTGTATTCAGAAGAGAGACAGATACCCTTGTGTAGAAATGTACAACTTAGCTGGGAAGGAAAGCAAGCACATGTGACAAACACATCGCCATTGACCCCACCTTCATCAGGAGAGCACACATGGAAGGTTTTCTTGATAGAGGGGAGGGTTTAAGCCTCGCATTTCTTCCTGTCTCTTTTCTGAGCATGAGTACAAATTTAGATTTTTGCAAGACAGCTGGCTATGGTTTAGATTTTCCTAGACAACTTTGGAATAGAAAAAATTGATAATATATTTGGCAACGTAAGTCTCCTAAGGTCCTAGAGTCTTAGCTTTTGTTAATTTCCTGTTGTTATAATGACTTTTTGGTTGCTCCCATTTGCATCATTTTATCTACGTGTTTGGGTGTTTGTTTGTTTTTGTTTTTTTTAATTTTCAACTCATCGGTGCTCTTTTTTGTATATTGCTTGGACGTAGATAGATAAACTAAAGCAATATTAAGAAAGTTGAGTAGGTATGGTAAAGTAAGGTAATGGTGCATACAAAGTTGAAAAGAACTTATGCTAATTCAATAAGCGATAGAAAGCTATGGGTGCTCAGTAGAAGTGACCAGCGGTCGGTGTCCTAGACACTCAGCACACTGTATCCCTCTGTGACCTCCAACTGCCGTCCCCAGCTGTGGAGTGGCGATCCCTTGCTTGGTTGGCTCACAGGCACTGTCTCTTCAATTTCTTACAGAGAAAGCATCTCTAAAGCGTGGAGTTCCTTTGGGTGAGGCACCTTAAAGAAACAGAAGGGAACAGCCCTGGCTTATCTCCGGGTTTTGAATGACATCAACTCTACCCAGATTACTGGGGAAACAGCAGAACCATTTCCTCAGCAGGGTTTGAGGGAATTTGTTTGGACAGATCCAGGAAATACAATTTGATAACTCAGGGTTTATCTCATCCTCCCCTGTCAAATTGGAACCTTTCCTAGAGCAAGAAATGCAGTCAAGAATTGCAGGGTGAGTTAAAATGTATAACTGCACAGGAAGGAATCATTGACTTCATTTCTCATTGGCTGTCAGGGAGCAGGTGCTCTGGGGCTAGACAAAGAAGAGAACAGAAGGCAGAGGAACCCCTTCTCAGTCCCTCCCCCATTGCGTTTGGGATCTGAGCTTACACGGAGTAAGGGAGACTCTCTTTCTCTGATATAGTCTACAAAAGTATTTTGTTTTTATGTCAGCTAGACCCTTGCTTTTAGGTAGGACCCATGAACCTACAGTAGCAGCATCACCTGGAAACTTGTTAGAAATGCAGATCTTGGACCCCACCCTACACCTGCTGAATCAGAATTCACCTTTAACAAGATGCTCTGGTGATGAGCATTCCGCATTGAAGTTTGAGAAGCCCTGGTCTAGAGAAATCTCTTTGATAATCAGATGCAGAGACTATTCTAGATAGGGCTTGGCATTGACTCGGCTTTGAGTCACGGCACTGCCCATCATTAGCTCTATAACCTTGAACATCTTTTTTTTTTTTTTTTTTGTTCTGGAAACTGACATAGGCAGTAGGATGCCTTAGTGAGCAAAAAATCGCCGTTCTGTTCAAGGAACTTATAATCAGGCAGTAAATGGATCATTGGAAGTCATCATGATGAGTTTCATGATAAGAGGAAAAGTCAAATGTTATGAGAACATAGATAAAAGGCATATAACCCAGTCTTAAAGGCAGAGATGGCTTCCCAGAGGTGATATTTAGACTGGTGAGCTTCAGTTAAGGAGCACGGTAGGGCGTGGCAAGGGGAAGTGATGCACATTTACCAAAGTGATGGGAACAGAAGCCACACTGATGGAGCTAAGGAACAAATGGGAGGTGAGGAAGCAGAAAGCGTTCATAGTCAAGCCTTTTTAAATGTTTCTCCTGAGGATTAGCTGGAGAGCACATGGGTTGCGGGAGGGTTTTTTCACAGGAAAGAAATTTGATTATGTACAAATACTGATGGAAATGGACCAGTGGAATGGAGAAGGGGTAAATGAAGGAGGAGACCCCAGAGACTGGAAGGGAAGAGACCCAGAACCCAGGGGTTGGGACCAGTCGCAGGCAGGAGAGGGGTTCCTTCCTTTTGACTAGAAGGAGACAGAAGACAGAAGCAGATGCAGACATGTTTGTAGTGTCAGTAACAGGAAGTCAAAGGAATCCCTCTCAGATGCATTCCATCTTCTGTAGGGAGAAGCAAGTAAGAATACTTGCCAAGAGGGAAGAAGTCTGAGGAGAGTAGAAAGAGATTGAAACAGAGGCTGTAAAAAAAAAAAAAAAAAAAAGAGGAAAGGGCTGTTTCAGGGCACACAGAGGTCTCTCTGGGCCCCTCTGATGATGGAGAACTTGCTGTGGCACCGGTTTGCACGGTAGGGGTGGTTTTATTTAAAAGTGCTCTTCAGCATTAAGTATAGGCTGAGACATGGAGGCTGATATAAAGCTGGGTTTTTTTTTCCCCCAGGTGTGTGATGAAAAGACAATGACACAGGAGCTGACAATTCTGACAAGAATATGACAGACCATGGTATGACAGAAATCAGTCATTCTCTTCCCTCCCACATCCCCTCTGGTGGGCACATTGGTTGTTATGGGTCCACTTGGGCCCCCAATTCATATAGGCTGAAGCCCTAACCCTCAGTATGACTCAGAATGTGACTGTATTTGGAGACAGGGCCTTTAAAGAGGGAACGAAGTTCAAATGGGGTCGTTAGGGTGGGCCCTAATTTAACATGGCAGATGTCCCGTGAGAAGATTAGGACACAGACAACACAGACAGAGGGTTGACCGTGTTAGGACAAAGCAAGAAGGTGGCCATCTGCAAACCAAGGAAAGAGGCCTCAGAAGAAACTCCAACTGTCAACACTTAGATCTCAGATCTCCAGCCTCCAGAACCGCAAGAAAATCGATTTCTGTTTAAGCCACCCGGCCCTAGCAGACTGAAACATGGCAAGTATGTATTGTTTTATGCACTGGCTCATGCGGTCTTACCTCCCCCATTGGGCTGTCGGTGGGAGGCAAGGGTGGGCACCTGACCCCACTGACCCCTGACTACAGGCCAACCATCAAGCCGTGGTGTGCGAGTTGAGTCATCAGAACCTCTACTTTGGGAATTTGAACCAAAACACGTGGGTATGTGGATGTCGTTTGTGTTTGAATGCCGGGGATCCCAATAGACCCGGGGCTAGAGTGGCCCTTTGGGGGCCATGAACAAGTTAAGGGGATGGTAAAAGAAGTTGATCTGCAGACTGAGAAGCAAATAGGTAGGTAGAAAGAAGCCGCAGTGAGAAAATAGTACCTAAGATATGGAGAGAGCTGGAGTGGCCCTGACTCCTGAGATTTCAATCCCCACAGGCCTGGATTAGTTTCCAATCTTTGAACTCAATAAGACCTCTCTATAACTTTATAATAACTTTCCTTGGAGTGAGCACCCCCCTCCTTAGTTGGATGGGGAGGGACCCGAGGGAAAAGATGATTTACAGCAAGAAAGTGGAGAAATCAGGGACCTGAAGTTCCTAACTAGGTTGAGGAGCAAGAGGGGTGGGGTGACTGGGTAACACGTTCCTTCTGTCAAACCTGTCAGTTCTGAACATCTGTGCGTGTCAATGGGCCATCGGCCCGTTATCAATCCAGTGTGCTATTCCTCACAAAGGTCTTGGTTACAGGACAAATGTCGTATTTCAAAAGAGGCAAACTGGAGAGATATTTTGGAATAAAGAGTACTCTGGTCTTGAAATCAGGCCAAGTAGACCACTGTCCCTCCTTCCTTTGTATACACAGCATTCACCTTGTCTGCACTTCCTGCCAATAATCCGGCTTCTAGGGAGTCTCTCTGGGTCCTCGCGGTAACCGCAGAGAGACCTCCGTCCTGCGTATGTGCTGCTTACGTGAAAAGGGGTGCAGCGTCAGGAGGGGCATCCCTGCAGTATGGTCCATGTCAAATGCAAGGATACGGTGATTGGTCGAACCCTGTAGTCCAGGCCTCGGGGTGGTATGCCATTCCCAGCCCCTTGACCTTGCTGCCTGTGCTGTGTCCTCTCATGACATTAACCCCTTGCGCGTTATGCTTTCTGGCTCATTGAATACAACCTTGCTGTGTCACCAGATCGCAAGCTGCTTGAGGACAAGACACCTCTCACCGTCCTCGTGGCCCCTTTGGTGTGATCATAGGGCTTCGTTTGGAGTGTGTGCTCCACAAATATTTGTTGGCATAAAGTGGAATGCCCCGTCCCCCACAGCCGGCCAGGGAATACGGTTGTCTGACTCCTTACTGGGGACACAACTGTTGTCACGATGTCATTCTCTGCTCTCTGACTTGTTCCCTCGCCTCTGTTGCATGCATTCCTCTGGGATTTGGAAGAGCTAGAGGCACCCACCATTTGTGTGTCTACTCTGAAACACGAAGGTACTTTGTAGTTATGAGGCAGTAACTTTGCCGTTGTTTTTATCGGAAATGGTGACAAGAAGGCAGTGATTGACTCTCAACTGCCGCCCCGGGATTTCATGATCGATGGCGTGGCCGCTTTTCCTGTCACCATCAAACGTCGCTTGGCCTTTCACTGTGGGAATTATGGGAGTCGGAAGGTGAAGAGGGGCACATCTGAGGCTACCTGGATTTATCAGTCTGGTTTTCCGGCAGGAAAAGGGTCAGGCTTCATGATCAGTGACAGACTATTTCCCCCACGGCCCCTGCCATGTTCAGGTGGCTTCTCAATGTCGATATGGGATCCAGGCAGGTGCAGCAAGCCACAAATAGGATGTTGGCTGATTGGTAACGTTGAACTTCCACTTGGGAAAAAGATTAGCTATAGAGAATGCATTTACCTTTGGATCCCCCCGTTATGCAAATTTGTACAAAATCCCATGGGACTGGGCTGGTTTGTCTTCCTGTGAAAGAAAGGTTTGTCAGCAAAACAAACGGATGAAACAAAATTGCAGGTAGAGTGTTCAGGCATCTTAGGAAATCATTTCCCAAGCCCTTTAGCAAAGACTATATGTAAATCAATAATCAGCTGGAATATTTACTTATTAAAGCCGTTGGCTTTCAGCTTTCTTTTTATTTAGTTACTTTTTTAGACAGGGAAGTTTTTTTTAAGTCTTAGACAAAGCAGAAGAAAGGGGAGTTCTCTGAGGCGAAAGTGGGCTGTGGGACCGTGCACACTCAAATGTCCTTTTCTATCTTATCCCTCTTTCAGGGCCGGCACTGGCCCCTCAAGCACCTCTGCAGAGACCCGGGATGCCAGGGAGGCCCATTTACAAGCCAGCAATTCAAAAGGTGAGACCTACATTTGGAGCTGTTTGATAAGCAGTTAAGAGTTACCGTGCATACTTTCCAGAAATGAGATTGCTTCTGAACACAGCATTCTCTAACTGTGGCTTTTCTTTCACCAGAGACTTGTTCTCGTTCAAACAGCCTTTGCAATTAGCCCGGACAATCCTTTGGAGTTCTTCAAACAAAACAAGGGCGGAGGAAGGGAGGGAGACAGAATAATTAGCGGGCATGCAGGTGATCCCGGGTCCTTGGAAGAGCAGCAAAGTGAAGGATGGGGTTGCCTGGGTCCGTGTCGGTGACAGGAAAGAAGGCAGCGAGGGAACGGGGCACGGCGTTAAGAGATTTCAAATGGTTGTTTCCAGGAGCCAATGCAAATACTTTTCCAACGGCAGTGTCCCGCATGCGTGTGGCATATACCTCCTGGAGGCTATTCCACATTATGTGGTCCCAGGGCCAGTGATAGAAGTCCAGTATCGGCCCCCTAAGCCAGAGTGCCAGGCAGCATAGACCAGGGCCCTTGGTCTGGTTGCTGGCTGACAAATCAGAAAGGCCACTGTGAGGGGCAACCTGACCAGCACTCCCAAGCATCTGTCTGTGGCCGAAGTCCCCAGATCCTCTGAAGACTGCTCACCCTCTCCTCCTCACGGCACCATGTGGCTTCCATATTTTCCACGGATATATCCTGGAAGGTGGCTGGGGGGACTCCCAAGCAGACCGTGCATTGTCAGCGCAGAGCCTGATGCAGGGCTCAAACTCACAAAGAGTGAGATCATGATCTGAGCCAAGGTTGGACACTTAAGTGGCTGAGCCACCCAGGTGCCCCCATATTCTGGAAATTTTTCTTGTCCACCAAAGCAGAGAGAATAGCATACTGAAATCCTATGGATGCATTACCTAGGCATCAACATTCAGCAACATTTTGCTCATCTTGTTTCATCTACATATCTCTATCTGTTTTTGTTTTTGTTTTTTTTTGCTAAGGTGTTTCAAAGTAAATCTCAGCTACACACACACACACATACACACACATACAAATAAGAACTTTTGTTTTTTAACATATCCATAGTGTATTATCACCAGCCCAGATTATCTAATAACCTTTGTTCACATTTTCCAGAATATCTCAAAAAATACTTTCACAACTGGTTGGATAACAGGGTCCAAACTGGGTCCACACATTGTTGTTTTCCATACATTTCCTAAGTTTCCATTAATCTGTAACAGTTTCTCCTGTCCCGTGTTTTCAAAGTCATTTCCATGTTGAAGGAATCAAGTCCTTTGTCCTATAGAATTTCCCATCTCCTGGACTTGGCTTCCTTCCTTCTCATAATGTTGTTTAGCGTATTCCTCTATCTCCCGAACTTCCTGTGCACGGTGGTTACCTCCAGATCCTTGATTAAAGCCCGGGTTCATTCTTTCTGGCAAGAATACTTCTTAGGGAATATTGTGTGCTTCCAATTGTATCATATAAAGAGACGCATCATGCTTATGGCAACTTCCTAGCGCACATCCTCATTAAATACAGGGTGTCGTTTCTCTTAAACTTAGTATACTTTTCTTGAATCTCAATTGGACAGCATTTGTAACTTCTTACCGTTGACTTTAGGTATTAGCCCAGAGTCACGAGGAACCCTGGAACACACCCAGCAGATGAACCCCTTGGAGATCAGCAGGTATATCCACAGTGTATTATCCCTAGAAATAATAATAGGGAAACTACTTCTGAAGTTTCACTGGTGGTCCACACTTATCATTATACCCGGCTGGTGATTTTTAACCTCTCGAACCATGGTGAAGTTCTGCTTGGCATGGAACAGTGCCTGGCATCGAACCAGGTGCTTGTGTTACACACTCATCCTCGGAGCCCCAGGGGGTCAGGCACGTTCTTAATAACAAAGCAACCACATCCACAGATGTGAGCTATGGGTTTTCAATAAGCAATGTGTAAGTTTGCACGCATCAGTTAACAAAAATTCCCGGCGTCATCTAAACAAGCTTGCATAAATTAACAACAGCTACGCTCTGCGGTGATATTTTATTATCGTCCTGGAGCTCACAACTAGGGTTTTAGGAACCGGAGCTAAAAATGTCCTTCATGCTGCAAAGCCTTCTGGTGGTGTCTCCAGAAATTCAGGCAGATACTCGAGGGCTGTGGTGTCTCAAAACGTAATTGCTTCTGCAACCACAGAGAACAAGGCAAATGTGAGATTAACCCAGGCTCTGCCTGTATTCTTTCTTTCCTACCTTGGAACCAAGGAGGCAATTTTCATTTGTTAGGGAAAGTTACCCCACCGCTCAAATTAAATGACGCAGTTTTCATGATCAGGGGCTTCGAATCCACCTATCGCCTCAAGGAGCCTACTGTGCAGATCTGTCTTATGGAGACATGATCCATTTACAGGGGAGAGGAGTCCCTCTTCTGAGCGAACTTTTGAGTTTTCATGAAGATTTCCTTGAGAATCTGGAGCCATTCCAGGGAATGGGTCTGTCGGGCACTGGAAGGAAGTATGTGCCAATCACACCCAAGTTAGATTATCCTTGCAGAAGAGACCAGTGGTGTTTATTGGACTCGTAGAGCCGAACCCAATCTGGACCCTGAACTTTGCTTTGGTTGAGCCCATTCTCAGGTCTGCATTGGGAGGTCGACTCCAGAGCAAACTTCTGGAGGAGAGCCACACTATCATAACCAGTTGATTAATCCCCAAGCGGGTTTTCAGAGCCCTCCTCCAGGTCCGGGGGCAAGTTATCTCTGTGTCTCCGTTTTTGCACTATCACAGGGGAAACAGCAGCCTAGTTCAGAGGAAAAAGATGATTGGAAAAGCAAAGTGAGAGTGTTTACCGACACGTCACTCACAATTCCGTGAGCCTCGGGGCTCCAGTCCACCCCAGAGAAAAGTTTTATTTACCTTTCCAGGATAGGAAAACATGCACCCCAGTGACTTCGTCAGCTCCCCCCCGCCCCCCCCCCCCTTCCAGACTGCATCCAACTGCACTGGCGGTAAATTGCTGGGGAAGGCGGCAATGCACCCTGAACAAACGTCTTTGTGAGAGAGGCAGGCCGTCCTGGCCGGGGGCTAACGGGCCTGCTCAGTGGAATTTTTCTCCCTTTTTAACCAGACTGAGGCCTTGCTCCTTTCTGGCAGGCAGACGGGCCTACTCTTCCAAGTACGGAGGAAAGTTCTGTTTTGACAAGCACACACATTCTTTTTCAGAAAGCCACAGAGGCAAACGCCTTTGTTGCAGACAGACCAACTCCCTTCCAGTCCAGGAGGTGAAACCCTTTCATGAGCCACATAATGGGAGCCGCAGTGGCGCTGGCCGGTTCAGTCCCCGAAAAGTACATAACTTCTATTATGTGGCTTCCACATACGGAATGTACTTCCCCTCTCAAATCCAAACGCTGGCAGGGCTGTTTGTCCGGCACCGGGACTGGCACGGAGCAGAGGTTGGCAGGAGTCATGAGGCATTTTTCTGTGGGCTTTGGTTTCCTGGCCAGTTGAACCCAGTCCAATTATTGTCCCCAAGGTTCTGCCAGATAAAACAAGGAGAGAGCTTTTCTAGATGCCTGGTGACTCAGAGATGGGGGGAGGGGAAGGCACAAGCTGAATGGGGGGTGGGGCGTCCAAGTTCTAGCAAAGGCCGTGGCCTGCAGACCCCTCCCCAAGCCAGGGCTCTGACTCTGCCCTATGGAATGTGCAGTGGCCTCCAGAGACCTTGCCCTTCAGGCAAATGCCTGGCACTCAGGCCTCTCTCACCCTGGCACGGGGCCCCCTTCTTAGCACCCTTTGAGACAGAAGGTCAAATTTCCTGGAACACGGGGTGAGCATTTTGGGGGGACCAATCCCCTTGGTGATAGTTAGTACTCTGAGCAAGCTGCCCATGCCCAGAAGTGGTCTAGAAAGTTGCTACCTTGAGGTAGTACCAAGACTGCTGGGAGACCCCGTCCACTTCCAAAGTACCTCCCTGAACTGCCCGCCCTGTGCTTGAACTGCCTACAGCAGGAGCTGCTAATTGGGACTCACTAAAGCATCTCGTCCAGGAAGTTCTATTTAAAAAGGACATATTAAACAATAAACTAAAATGCACCTATTAAACTAATCGCGCCCTAGTTAAAACTGGATAAATACACGGAGGCAAATCATAACATATATACAGGCTCAACTCCCCCTGCAAGTCTGGTGGCTCCTTCCCACCCCTCCTTCCTAAGAAATGGCTGCATCTTTTTCAGAGAGGAGGCTAAGGGTAAGTGTCAGCTGGACCCTTCTTCTCATACTCTCCTGGTTCCGTGTTCTCCTCGCTTCCTTCAATAGTCCATGAAGACCTTCCTCCCCCATTGGTCCAAACAAACCCACATCGGATCGACAATTTTCTAGTGTCTGAGCTGACGTGCTAAATGCAGAAGCTTTTCAACGTCCAGTATTCAAAGTATGGAGACTTTCTGTCTTGCTTACAATTCAGCGATTCTATTTCTGCTGCCCTGTTATTTTGGTACCTATGTGTGATTGCATGGAACAGGAGCTCGTTTCTCCTGAAATATAAAGACTCTGTGATACTGCTTCTTGCAAAAGTGTCTTTGAAGGCCTCCCACCAAGTGCTGGTGCTCAGCCCTGCAGAGGCGGGGCAGGGCGAGAGGGTGGGACCTCCTTGATGATGGGCAGGCTAGGGGACATCCTCCAGGCTGTTGGTTGCCAAAAGGATTCTGACGACTCGAAGCCCTTTCCCCTGTGGTCACTTTAGGTCTCCCGCTATCGAATGCCCCTCTGGTTCTGGCAACTGTCCTCTGACCACAAAGTAGGGCTTTGCCAATGCCTGATGTTTAATTATTTCCATTTAATTAAGTCTAGGTCACTTGTACTGTCTTGTTTTCTCCCAGTTCTTTCAAACCCAGCGTTTTGGATCAATGCAGGGAGAAAAATCCAGGCTTCAAAGCTACTCCTACCTCCAGATAAGTGTGTAAAAACAAACAAACAAACAAACAAACAAATATGGGGCGCCTGGGCGACTCAGTTGGGTGAGCGTCCAACTTCGGCTCAGGTCACAATCTCACGGTTTGTGAGTTTGAGCCCCGCATTGGGCTCTGTACTGACAGTTCAGAGCTGGCTTCAGATCCTGTCTCCCTCTCTCTGCCCCTCCGCTGCTCAGACTCTGTCTCTCTTGTCTGTCTCTCTCTCTCTCAAAAATAAATCAACATTAAAAAAATTTAAAGTATGTCATTTAAAAAACAAGCAAATAAAACAAAAGCAGTATACGTTGGAAAGCTTTAGGTTTCCCATTAATTTCCACTTTTATTTTTTTAAATGAAGAAAGGATAGAGAAGGGAGAACCATGAAGGGCCACAGAGGAAAGGGACAAGAAGGAAAGCAGTAGCAGGGCAAGCCAGAGCCTCTGGAGTTCATGGGCTGGCAGGAGCGGAGTTGGGTGTCCTCGGCATCCACCAGAGCACAGCCAAGCCTTCTGAGCCTTGGTGGACCATACTGGCAGCTCCAGGCCAGTGTGACCCCGAAGCCAGGCCAAAGACACCCTCAGGGAGTAACCAAGTTCAGGGTGGAGCTTCTTAGCATGGTCACAAGGAGGAGGAGCAGAGGCCAAAATGGCAGCTAAGGACAAGGGCTAGCAGCCTAGAAGCTGGCGTAGAAATAAGACAACAAGAATCCCAGCAATGGACATTCTGGGCAGTTTCTGGGAAGCTTCTCTCTATCAGCTGTTAGCTAGAGTCTGGATGGCAAGATGTTGGGCCAGAAAGTTGGGTTAGAGGAGGGGAAAAACCAACCATAATGTCTTGGAGCTGTATACACAGAGGGTTTCAGGTAATGCTTTCTGAGTGAATTAGCCTTTGAAGACTAATATTTTTAGCTCTTTGCAGATTTAGAGGACATGTGTCACTGTCTCCTGCAGCCCTAACGTGACTACCTGACCCAGACCCATCCCTGAGCCACATAAAGACAGTGGCTGTAAATGTGACAGGAAATTGCCCACTGGCCCACATACTACATCTGGGGCGCCCAAGGTGGGGGCCCAAGGATGATTCCCTTAACTGGGCTCTGTCTTGCTCTTCCTCTGCCTTGTTTCCAGATCTCATTTATTCAGTAAATGATTATTAAACCATTATTGTATGCCTTGCACCATGCTAGGCATGGGGCATACAGTGGTGAACAAGACAGAATTGATCTCTATCCTCATAGACCTTAGAGTCTGGTGGAGATTTCAGACAGGAAGGAGGCAAAGAAGCATAATACATATACAAAATACATACATGCGTTCATGAAAGACTATGACAACACTGCTCTGTTTTTCCTTTACAATCACTTGGTTACATTCATCTGAGGCTGTGTATGGTTGAATCCATGGATTCGAATTCAAAGATCTGGAGACACCCTCACTATCAGGAACTGATCACAAGGTGACACATCCCCAGACTGGTTCCACTCCGATCTTGCCTTCATCTCCCTGTACAACATTATTCAGGTGGCCTTTCTGTAAACAAACAAACAAATAAATAAAAGGGCATTTCAGGAATGTGTGCCCAGATCCTATAGTTTCCCACCTCTCCAAGCTTAACTCATTCCTTGGTTCAAATGGCTTTTTCCTATGGTTCTTAATTCCTTACTTTTGTATCACTTATCTGTGGTCACAATAATGCTGCATAACAGACGGTCTCAAAGTCCAAAATAATAAACATCTACTTAGTTTATGGGTCTGTGTGCTGGCGGTTTAGGCTGAATTGGCCAAGCAGTTCCGGTCTCAGAACTCACGTATCTGGTAATCGTTTGACTATTGGCCATCTTGGCTGGGATGGCTGATGATTCAACTCTGCTCCCACGTTTGTGTCCCATCCTCCAGCAGACCAGCTGGGGCACGTTGTCTCGGTGGTGACAGAAGACAAGAACAGAAATGCACATGGAAACATGTAAGTGCTCTTTCAAGCATCTGCTTGTGTCTCGCCCACTAATATCCCATTGGATAAAGCAAGTCACATGGCTGGATGCACAGACAGTAGGAGGTCATCAGAGGTCATGGCTACAAGAAGGGGTGGGGAACTAGGATCGTGGATGTGATCACTCTACCATACCAACTATCTTTTTTTTTTTTTGCTTTTTGGATGAATGAAGAGAGCTCATCTGATTAGGAAGTTTGCTTGATTTAATACTGGGACATCACTGGCAATTTTTGTGTTCATATTTTTAAAATTTACCAAGAGTAAAATTTACCTTTTTTGGTGTATATAATCCTATGATTTTTTTTAACACCGGCAAGGACTCGTATAATGACAAATAAGACACAGAGCAGTTCCTCCCAGAATTCGTCGGGTCACTGATATTTTGAGACCTCACGTCTGGATGCAGCTTCCTCCAAAAACTGGTATGTTTGAGTGAAAAAAAGTTAAAGCTTTAGCATCACCTCTGGGCTATTTTGTAGCCCAAACGTGAGGTGTCACTAAGATAAATGAGTCAAAAGAGTTAGACATCAGATGGAATGCCTTGTGAAGACTTTGGTTTTAAGAAATTCTAAAAGTTTTAAGCTGGAGGGATCTGAACTTGAAGAGATCACTACATTAAACAATAACCTAAATCCCGGAGGGGTTTGAGTGCATTTTCAAAATGAGGGAGGGATGGAGAGAGAAAGAAGAAGAGAGGGAGAGAGAGAGAGAGAGAGAGGGAAAGAGAGAGAGAACAAGAACCTATGCCTCTCGCTCAGTCCGGTGTTGCTCAAAGCTTCTCCCATTTGCCCTTCACCTCTGCTACAATGTTCGTCTCCGCCCTTTGACTTTATTTTCCTACTATCTGGCCCAGTGAGAATAGACTGGCCTATCAGTTCTCTGTTGTCTTAATTCCTCTTGTGGAAGCTGAAGGCATTGTTTTCTTCCAAGAAAGCCCATTTGGTGCTAACTGATTTGAGGTGCCTCCCCTAGGTTTGCAGAGGGAGCAAGGTTTTAGTTCCTGGAAAATGTAATACACAATTTGATCTTTGCTACCCTCTTGGACTCCTGCCAAGTTCCCTTTCCCTGTCTCAGAGCTCTCCCAGCTGCTAGGGAATTTGATCTGGATTTGTCTTATCAGTCCTAGGGCAACAAGCAGGTGATGAATGAGAGGGACTGGGGAGGCAGCTGTCTCTTCTTCGAGGCCACTGGCATTTTTGAAAGGGACTATGTGTGTGGCAGTTGCTGGAAATGGAGGTAAACCTCACTCCCATGCTCCTTGGCCCAAGGTCTAGAGTATTCTTCTGTCTCTTCTCCAACTCCAACTAACTTAGAGGTGGCCCTTTCTTCTTGAGGGTTCTTGGCCTTCATGGGGCTTTGCAGTGGCCTGGTCCAGAACAGAATTTCCCGGGTATGATTTTGATCGATCTTTAAAACATCGCTCACACTTACAAATCATGCTCAGCGCCTCGAACTGAGTGTGCAAATGTGCAACAGGTGGATGTGAGATTAAAGATGTGAGATTAAAGAATCAAGGAGAAGCTGTTGAGTCATGGCATCTGATCCACTTAGACCTGCTCCGCTCTCTTCAAGAACCTGCGATGTCCTTTGAGAGGGTCTGCTTGTGAGTTGCACGTCTTCTGCTCGGCTGCAGGGAGGAAAGCCCTCCATTTCTGCCGGAGTAAAAACGTGAGCAGGGGAGATGGAACCTAGACTCACAGACATCCGGACCCAGCTGGACAAAACCCTGTATGATGAAGCCACTGGGCTGATTCTGTAGGACGCTGTTTGCCTCCACGTCCTGAATAGAAGCCTACCCAGCCTGCCTAGCTGACACTTCAGCATTCCTGTGCCTCGGGGGTCTGATGCCACAAAACAAGTCAACCGTCATTTAGGGGAGTCATTTCAAGGTTTCCCACATCTGCTCTCCGGCTCGCTTTCCCTCTGCTCCTGTCACCAGGATGTCAGCACCCAAATTAGTGCGAGGCCCCAACCCAAGCAAGCATCAACTGGATTGTCAGCCCAGTGAATGACCCACCCTGGGGACCTGCTGTTCTAGCCTTGCCTCAGCTGTCACCTTCCTGTGGCCTTTCGCTTTCCCTCGGCATGAAGAACTGCCAAAAACAGCAGTCGGCTTCTCCCTGAGGAAGAAGAAGCTACGTGCAAGGTCAGGTAAACACGGGGCCTAAGAAAGTCTCCCCTCCCCCACCCCACGTATACTGTGTCTTATCCTCACTCCAAGCTAAGGACCTCTATCTAAATCCAGCCACAGCACCGGTCCCGAATGGCAGGAAAGTGTTCAACCCAGAAGCCACATCCTCTGCAGTGCCACAGCCAACACCAGTGAGGGACGTGAAGTTAAATCGAAATGGAATTTGAATGACAAAGTGACATGATGTCCATCTCCCTAATGATGGGACGAGTTGGCCTTCCATCACTGGCAAGGCAAAACTGCCAGGCCCAGATCTGTATTTAAAAGCTATTTTGCATGGCTTTAAGTCACCAGCTCAGCTCAATATCTAAAACAAAGAGAATGCATTATGGAACAGGACGAAGGGAGCTTGTTAATTTTCCCACTGATGCACTGTGAAATGAAAGCTTTATTCTAAGAATGGTATATCCTCAGGGCTCTCTCTGGAGAGACGCTGACAAATCCAAGTGTCCTTACTGTTTCCTTTACCCCCTGCTTCACGGCTTTTTTATACACATTTACCAAATATGTATATTTCATGGTATGTCAGTATCTGTAGGACTCAGTGAGTTCAAGTCTGTGATTCTTTTTAGGGCTTCTTTGACAATAGAGTGCTCAGGTGATGTTATTGATGAACACACACACACACACACACACACACACACACACATTTGATTGTGTACAGCCCGTCTGTGCATATTATAGAAGTGTCCATGCAGCCTGAGAGCTATTGTCCATGCTAGTGAGCCGTACAGCCCATCTCCAATTGGAACCCAATGAAATAATCATGATAATTTTGCCTTCGTGTATCACCTTTCATCAGGGAGGATGAAAGGGCTTCACAAACTCTGGGTTCCTCTTTGATCCAGGCTACTATCTGGTGTACCAATCTCCACTGTGCGTTCTGCCCTCACCCCGCAGATGGGCCTCCCATTGACAGTAATTGAACTTCCATATGCGGAGCTCCGGCCTGGCCCGAGAGCCTCCTGTCAGCTGCCAGGAGGGGGAGGGCTGCTTCCAGAAGGGCTGTGCTTGCTGGTCCACGTTCGCGACAGGGCAGGAACTATAAACACGGGAAAAGGGGAAAGGAATTCTTAAGCCGCAATTTTAGTTTTGAGAGAGAGGTGTTTAATGGCAGGTGGAAGAACCTTCTGGGCAGTGATAAAACAAATATTCAGAAAGTAGGTGTTGCCTACGGCTCTGTTCTTAGTTTCTCATCCACACCCAGGACTTCAGCTATTAGCTCTATGGGAAGGACTCCAACATATATATCCCAGGCTCAGACTCTCCCTTGGGTCTGGCCAGGCATCTCCAGCTGTCTCCTGGGCATTTCCATCCACATATTTTACTAGAACATCAAACTCGACTTCTACCGAATATACATGATTCTTCCCCCTTCACTCTCAAAGAGCTCCCTTCCCTGACTTTCCTATGTGCGGTCGCAGGAATTACAGCCACAAGTGACTTAGTCAAGATCTGTGTTCTCATGGAGCTGGCATTTGCAAAGGGGGGGGGGGGGAGAATGTAAAAAGCAGGTGACAAAAGAAGAGAAACACCAGGCGATGGGGGCTCAGGGTGGAGTGGGTTAGAGGTGTAGACCTCATTGGACGGAGTGACCAACACTGGCTTCTCTAGGCAGATGATGCGGGAGAAAGCGCCCCGGGTGGGGGCCAGAGGAAGCAGGAGAGCCCGAGGCAGCAGTGAGATCTGCCTGCCTGTGGAACCGGGGAGATGCCACGGTGCCAGAACACGAAAGAGGGCGAACAGGAGGCGGGGAGCCCAGAGAGGTGCGCAGGGACCAGGTGAGGCGAGGTTCGCACATAGGGCTCAGAGTCCGGATTTTCATCCAGTGTCACTCAAAGCCAGGCGACGGTTTTTAGCAGGGGCTGTGGGAGCTGATGCCCGTTACTGGCAACTCTCCGCTGTGGCGATGAGTCACTTTGCTCTCTCTATGAACCCCTCTCGCTTTCCACGCAGGCAGCGTCTAGCACAGAGCAAGGGCAAGGTTTTGGTCCTCCTCCAACTCCCTGCATCTCCCCTCCAGGGTCCTGGACAGAGTCTTCTGTGTTCAAGAGCACTGGCAGCCAAAGGGAAAACAAAGCATCCCTTTTGTGATCACTGGGAAAGCACCAGATACCCCTAAGGCCGTGAACATAGCTTAGGCTTGCCGACCAAAGCCTAGCTTCCTCATATCCTGAGAATTTAAATCTGGGAGCCCACCTGCTCAGGCGTGCCTGCTGGGGGAGGGGCTGAGAGTTGGGTGGTCAAATGGGGACCGGTGGGTGCCCCGATCCTTCAGCTGCTATGAGTGTCGGCTGTGAAGGGGTCACAGCTGCTTCTCCAGAGAATCGCCCTGGGGAGGCTTGTACCTCCTTCCCCCAACCCCCCACCCCATCCAGGGGCAGCAGGCAGCCCATGACTGACTGGAATGGGGGCACGAAAGGCCAGCCCGGCCCAGGGGGTCAGTCCAAGCCCCAGCAGTCTCCAGCTGAGACCCCATCCTTGCTCTGTCTCTTGCTCCCTCTGGCTCCCCTCCATCCCTCCCTTCCCCTGGGAGCATTCTGTCAGTAAGCCACAGGCAGTTGGCCACCTTCTCAGGCTCTGCCTGTGGGGCAGGGAACGTAAGACAAAGCGAGATGTGGCCAGACCTTACAAGGAGGCCTGACTCAAGCCCGCTGTGAAAGCTTTCACCCACCTTTCTCTTCTCAGCCCATTCAGGTATTCGACAAATACGTTGAAGCACGCTTCATTCACTGAGGCACACAAGGAACCGGATGGGTGCGGCCCGTGCCCTCGGAGCTTGTTAACCAGGGGGAAAGGCGCATGTTAGACTGCTACACGCATCTGTTTGGGCGCGTGGTGGCTGGGCGGTCTTCCACACTGTAGTGGGATTGTTTGCCTCCAAAGCCGTATTTCCCAGACGGTGCAGGAGTGCAAGTGAGTCTAGGAAGAAGCATGGCCACCAGAACCTTCTGCTTGGGAGCTGCCCAGATGGCATTACCAGTCTCACCATCTCCCTTGAGCTGGCTGCCGCCGGTGAGCCCACGTAGTTAAAGGGGCAGGAACCCTGCAGGAGACCCCTTGGTGTGGCTCACACTTCCTTCTCCTAATTATTTTACTTTTTTTTTTTTTTTTGGAGGGAGGGAGTCAGGGAGGGGCAGAGGGAGAAAAAGAGAGAGAGAGAGAGAGAGAGAGAGAGAGAATCTGAAGCAGGCTCCCTGCCCAGTGCAGAGCCCTATGCAGGGCTCATTCTCACGACTGTGAGATCATGACCCGAGCTGAAATCAAGAGTCCAACATTGAACCAACCGAGCCACCCAGGTCCCCTTTATATATATTTTTTAACTTGGTTTTTTCAGCCTCTTGGGAGAGGCTCAGCTTGTGGGGGAATATGGCTGCCTCCTAGAAGAGTCTGGCCATGACTTCAACACCAGTCCCACAAAATCCAACACGGCTTAAGACCCCCCATGCTATCGTGGGCTGAGAGCCACCCTGCAGCTCTTGTGACCGAAGGTGAACATCCCGGTCATCCCTGGGCTTACACAGAGGCTGGGTCCTGTCAGAGAATTCTTTTCACCCGGAGTCCCCAGCCACATTGCTGGGAGGAGACTTTCCTGGGTCTATGGGCTCTCCTAGATCTCCAGCTAACACTAATCATCCTCTGTGCCTCAGTTTCCCACCTGGAGAAGGAAGAGGAGGCTGGCAGACTGAGGCTTGTTCAAGTCAGTCTGAGGGTGCAGCCTAAGGAAGGTCTCCCTGAATGGTGGCCGGACTCCAGAACCCTCCATTAGTGCTTACTAACGGAGGGCATAAATTCGGGTCAGGGCCAAGATTATGTGTGTTCCCCTCATGCAGTTACACCGGGCTTCCCACTGGGAAGGTCCTCAGGCTTGGTGGTTTAATGCCCTACTCTTGCTGCCTCAAATTTCTTAATAATTCGTAAACAATGCCTTTTCATCTTGTCTTTGGCCCCACACCTGATGCAGCCAGTCCTGATTGGGGCCCCACAGCAAGAGCTGTTTGGGGTTGCCTGCCAAGAGGCAGGGGGAAAGGCGAAACTTCCCCCGGGACATCTTTCACCAATGTCACAGGCTCTGCAGCAGGGTTCTCCAGTTAGGCAGTGTCTCGGCGAGAGCGTATTCCCAGTATAAAGCCATCGGACGTCCAATTCCTGATGCCCCAGGGTGGTCAGCAGGGAGAATAGAGGGGAAGAGGGGCAGGAAAAAGTCCTGCTTGACTGAGAGCAGACCCCGATCTGTCCTCTCTTACTCCGGCAGATGTTTGGAGCGGCTTTTCTCGGGGAGCTTGTGTGGGCTCCTTGGGTGTTCCCTGCTGGCTCTTCACTGGGCCTTCCCTCCATCCAGACAGAGGTCTCTCTGTCCCAGGAGTTGCTCGGGCTCTTTCCACGGCCCCTAGAGGTCCAGCCTTCCCGTCAGCTCCTGGGGTCTCTGTAGAGATGAATAAACCCCACCCTGCTCCCCTCTGCATCCAGCTCGATCCCCTCAACCTTGCGGCCACGGACCGCTTTGTCTGTTGCAGCCAGGAAGGAAGATACTGATCTCTCCTTCCACGCTTCTCGTACAGCTTTACCCGTGTCACAGCTTTCTGAGGCGTCCCATGGCCACGTCTCCCTAAATCTGAGGCCAAAGTAGCACTCTACCATTTCCCCTAGATGGGATGAGGAACCCCTTGGCAGAGCAAGTGTTTTCTCAATAAATAAGTACATAAATAACACACACACCCCTGCAAAATTCTCTCTCCCTCTCCTCTCTCGCTACCGTTTTTGCATGTTTTGTGTGCAGAGTATAGTTGAGTGGCTGAGAGAAGATTCAGGAGCCATGAAACTGGTTCTTGACAATTTTCTTTGTAAATTTTACAGGAGGGATCCGGCTTTGGAATTTCACACCATTGTGTCTCCTCCTCTCTGTGGAAACTTCAATATTAACACCTTGTTACAGGTACAAAGCCCCGGATTAAGTGCCGCAAATTGAATCACGTTATTATGTAGCCGGTCCTGTCAAGTTCATGAAGCATCTCACATAACTGGCCTCATCTGGTTCTCCCAACAGCCCTGTGGTAGACATTATTATGTTCTTACTTTACGGGTAAATCTTTGGAGATTCAGTTGGCTGTGTGCTTGCCCTTGCAACTCAGCTCACAAATGGGAGGGCCACAGCGGAGGCCCCCTCCCCGGTCTCCTCACTCCCAACTGCTTGCTCTGCCCTAGTGTCTCTGCCCGGGAAACAGACAAGGCTGCTGGTAAATGAGACACAGAGCAGCCTCCAGGGAGCTCTCTACAAGGAATGAATGAAAATACACTGCAAGCTGGAAGACGAAGGATCAACAGAACGGGTTACTACTTCTGTGATTATTACCTTTAGCTCCTGGGTCATCTGGGTTGACTGTGTAAGATGCCCAAGTTCACCTATTATGGTCATCCCACTCTTGGATTTTGGATAACCCTGAACACCGTCTATCCCTGTCTTTGCCTTGTGTTCCCTCATTGCTTTGAGTATCGTTGCAGGTCAGTTATACCCTCCCTGGCCCCGAGTGAAGTTTACTTTTCCTGCCTCCCTGTACTTCAGGCCTCTGCTCATTCTCTCTCCAAACCACCTTGCCCTTCACAAAGGTGAGAAGGTGAGTCCACACGGAGAACTGACCTGGCCTTGAGTGAGAGCAGCTTTGTAGTTGTGAGGACATTGTGAATGATCTAGAAAAGTTACTTACCAAAGGGCAGGGAAACACTCAAGTGAAGGGAACATCGGCTAAGGACAATAGTTAGTATGTAATGTATTTTGTACATGCTAAGCACTGTTGTGCATGATTTTTTCTACTAACACTAAGTTCATGGGTTTGTGAACCCAGGAATAATTATCCCCATTCAACAAATCCCAGCTGTTAAGGTTAAGTACCTAGCCTGAGGTCACACGTAAGCGGTAGACCTAAGATTTCAGCCCAGATCTTTCTGAATTTGAAGATCATGCTATTAATCGTTATGTTGTGTGTGACCTGACCCCTTGAGGACGGTGGAGAAGAGTGCTGCAGATACATTAATGTGGGTAAAACCGTAAGAGCTATTTTAAAGAAAGAATAAAGCACGTTTGTTCCCAAGTTCCACCCATAAATATGCCATGAAAACTTGCATGATTCCTCTCGATTCTTTTCTTCCAGAGTTTCCCAAGCGCTCTGCCGTGGATCATAATGTAAATAACGGCTCTTCACGTGGACGTGTTGCCAGCTAAACCTCCTTATAAGAATTCGGGATGCGTTACAGAAACATGGCTCTCCAAAACTATGCGTTCCTTTAAAATTTCATTCTGAGGAGTAGTCATGAGGCCTGCTCTCCCCACGGCCAAGTCCACCACATTAAAGCAAATGAAAACCTAACTCAGATGATTCATATAAATTAGTCTTTCCATAACCTTTTATATTATCAAAGTGCTTTGCCCCTCTGGTGTTGGTCTGTGTAAACCAAGTGATTCAGCCAGCCAAAACATCAAGGAGGAAGATCCCACCAGGCTTTGATTGAATTAAATAGTCCATTTTGTTGTTGTTGGCCATTGCTGAAGTTTTCGTATGAAATTAAAACAAGAGAGCCTACCCCTCCCAGCTAACATCTCTGTAAGAAAATAATTGGTGGGCCTTTGTTCTCCTCCCCTCTATAGAGTGAAGGACCAAGCCCTCCCATTTGGTTGCAAGGTGGCACATGTGAGAGCTTTGTCCCAAGATACAAGGTAACCCAAAGAGTAGGTCTTCAGCTTGGGTTCTCCCAGCAGCAGACCCTGAGGCAAGAATTTGAGTGTAAGGGACCCTGGGTGGCTCAGTCAGTGGAACACCTGACTTCAGCTCAGGTCACGATCGCATGGTTCGTGTTTTCAAGATATACATCAGGCTCTCTGCTGTCAGCGAAGAGCTTGCTTCAGATCCCCTCTCTCTCTCTCTGTCTCACTGCCCCCTCCCCCTTCTCAAAGATACACATTAAAAAAAAAAAAAGAATTTGAGTGTAAATGGTTTATTCAAGAGAGGATCCCAGGAAACATGCGTGGGAGAGTGAAGAATTGAAAGGGAAGGAAAGACAGCCAATGAAAGGTCCATTGTCAAAAAAGTTACACTTTGGGAGGCTAGAGGTTAATCCTGCTTGTGTCCTCTGGGAGTCAATGAAGAACGTGGGCCTCTGAGTTTCTGGCCTGAGAAGTGAGGAACTAGGGTATTTACACACCATCTCCCATTACATACTATTTTAGAGCTGCTAGATAAGGAAATCCCTGACAATTCCAGCTTCAGGCAAAGTGCCCCAGGTGCTAGCCCTGAATAGATGGGCCAACAGGCATGGAAATGGTGAAGGCCAAAGCAGGCTGCAGCTTGTGCCAAAGCAGGCTGCAGCAAGGAAAAGGGGGAGAAAAGAGCAGAGGCCGAGCTGACTCCTTCGTTAGGCACAACATCTGGGGCCCATGAAAATATTTTAATTTTAGTTTCTTTTAAGATCAGAAGAAAGAATGGACATAATCATAATGAATATGTAAAAATAAATCCAGCCTGGATGGTATTTGTCTTTATACCAGCACAGTCATAAAATAGCATTTAAAAAAAACCCTTTTTTTTAATGAACAAAGGGACTCATAAAAACCCGTAGAAGTTATACTGAATCCCTGAGGAGGAGTTCAGTTATTTATTTATTTATTTATTTTTGATTATTGGCCTATTCTCCCATTTCAGATGGCTCACACTAATCCAAAGTACCCCACCCCTTCTGTTTTCATTTCTTTCCATTTTCCTTTTTTTTTTTCTCTTCTGCTTCCATGCTCTGGTGTCTCTCCTGCTATATTTCTCTATCTGTATCAGTAGTGGATACGTGTTATTTTTGTCTGCTCAGCATCCAGTCCCAAATCTTCTGATAAAATATTTGTTTTTGAGGAACCAGTCTGCCCTACCTGCCCCTGGCCAAGAGGTGGGCACCTGACGTAAATCAGATGATCACTCCCTGGAATTTGAGTTCTGAAGAGAGTGATATAAAAACTACAAAACTTCCTGCCTCAGAGATCCCTGGAGTACCCTAGCTTCTACCATTTTTGAAACCTGGTTCTTCAATTATTCTTTCAGTTCTGCAATGTATAGGGTACACGTGCAATGCATACGAGATGCATACACACACAGACACACACACACACACACACACATCAGTACAGGAAAAGCATACCATGTTTATAGATTAGCAGACTCTATGTAAAAGTCATCTATTCTTGTTGAATTGATACCCCAAACAAACTATGAATAGGGTTTTCTTTCTGTAAAAATTAAGAGAAACCGAGACACTCTTGAAGAAGAAACATAAGGCATGATGATTTGCTCTACCAGACAAGAATTACTGTTTTAAAGTTCCAATAACTGAGATACGGTTAACTAAGGTAAAAGTCTAGACGAATGCACCAATGATACAGAAGAGAGCCAAGAAATAAAATATATAGGGGTAGAGATACTTGATTTATGACAAAGGCGGCATTGCAGAGAATTAGAATAAAGAGTTTTCAGTAAATGGTGCTGGGACAATGAGATAGTGATATAGATGTACAGATATGGATAGAGATAGAGATATTGAGCTATAGAGATACAGTTATGCTGAATCCCTACTTCATACTATCCACAAAAATCAATTCCAAGTGGATTTTAAATGTGAAAGGCAAAACAGCAAATTCTTTAGAAGATAAGATTAGAAAATATCTTCATTATCTTAGAGGAAGGAAATAATACGGAAACACATAGTAATTAATGAAATAGAAACTAGTTAATAAGGTAGATCTTAGGTTAAGTGTTCTTATGGAAAAAAAGGAAGGAGGACACCTTTAGAGGTAATGGTTCCGTTTATGGCACTGTTTATGGTGACAATTTGATGCATATATCCTTATCTTCCTAGTCAAATTTTATTTTTTTCTTTTTAATTTTTTTTTAATGTTTATTTTTGAAGGAGAGAGACAGAGTGTGAGTGGGGGAGGGGCGGAAAGACAGGGAGACACAGAATCTGAAGCAGGCTCCAGGCTCTGAGCTGTCAGCACAGAGCCTAAGCAGGGCTTGAACTCACAAGTCATGAGATCATGACCTAAGCCAGGCACCCCCATAGTCAAATTTTAAAACTCCAAATCAAGTTGTGAGAAAGTCTTTGCCTCCCTGGCTCTCCGACCAAACCCTCTCTTGCAAACTTTGCACATTTCTTAGGTTAAACGAGACCATAAGAAACACTGACTGGACGTTAAGAAAGATTACTAAACCAGACTCGAAATTAAGAATTTCTGTTTAAAAAAAGTCACCTCTAAGAGCCTGAAATTACCTTTAAGCATGAAAAGAGCATGAAAATGCAAGCCACTGAGTGGGAGAAAATATTTGGAAGTCATATAACTGACAGAGAACTTGTATCTCGAATATAAAGACTACAAATCAATAAGAAAAAAGTATACAGGGCTGCCTGGGTGGCTCAGTCAGTTCGGCGTCCGACTTCGGCTCAGGTCATGATCTCACAGTCTGTGGGTTCGAGCCCCGCGTTGGGCTCTGTGCTGACAGCTCGGAGCCTGGAGCCTGCTTTGGATTCTGTGTCTCCCTCTCTCTGCCCCTCCCCTGCTCATGCTCTGTCTCCCTCTGTCCCAAAAATAAATTTAAAAACATTAACAAGAAAAAAAAGAAAGAAAGAAAAAAGTATACAATGCAATGAAAAAATAGGCAAGGGACTTAAACAGATCACTTAGGGAACAACGTGTCTAAATGGCCATAAATATACGAAAAGCTGATTAATTTCATTGTAATGAGGGCTGTGTACATTTGCAACCACAACGAGATACCAATGAATGCATCTCTGATGAGGGAGACCAAGGGTCTTTGAGGTCAAGAGCATATTTGCTTTTCACTGTCCTCTTTTGCATTGAGTTTATTTTATGCTTCCTTGTATTTCTTTAAATTGAGAGGAAATAAAATTAGTTTTAAATTAGGGAAGGAAAACAATAAAGAACAGAAGTGACAAGACAGACTGTATCTTTTCTGCTGTGGATCAGTGACAGGCATTAGCTGACTGGTGTTCTTGAGCTCTTACCACTACACCAAGATAAATTAATGACTCAGAAATCGATTGATGGAGCAGTCCAACAGGTAATTCAGGCTCCCAGACCACTTTTCTTTTCTAATAGAAGACAGGTTCAGTAAGGAAAGCTAGTTTTCTTTAGCTCTCAAAGGGTCATAGTGGGCTGGGATGATATCTAACTGACTGGAAATAGAACTCCTTTGAAATACATCTATGTTTTAGCTGAAGTACTAATTTTTCTATCTTGATGGTTCATTCATCCACCTAACTGTGCCTACCGTGTGCCTGGCATTGTTCTAGATAAAGAGAATACAAAAGTGAATGAAGCAGACAAATTCTCTGCCCTCTTGAAGCTCACATCTTAGTAGAAACGGAAAATAAACAGATGTCCAGAATGAGGCCAGAAATAATATATGCTATGAAGAAAAGTAGAGTTAGAAAGAGTTGAGGGTGATGTGGTTTCAGCTAGGGTGGCCATGGAAGGTCTCTTGGAGGAGGTGATGCTTCAGCAGACAGTGGGATGAAATGAGGGACGGAGTATTGCATTCTAGGCACAGGAAGCAGCAAGTGCAAGGAGCCTGAGGTGGTTTGCCTGCGAATGGACTCTACTCGGCTTCTTGCTGTTTGACGGGGCGGGATGTTATTTTCCTGGGCTGTTTCCTTTAAAAAAGGTAAAGTTACAAGTGAGTTTAATGTCTGTGGTTTGTCTGGATGCGCTCCTCCAGGCAAGCCTGTGCCTGCTAGGCTGGAAGCAGATGTTGTCAGCAACGGGCTATGAAAGAACAGATTGTCTCCCCTGGTGTCATGGCCGTGCTACTCATACTCTAGAATAGCTAATGAGGTGTCTTCTTCTGGTGTAAGATGAGTGTCTGGGGATTTTCAGACTAACTCCATAAAGTGTCCTACAAAGAGGGCATCATGAGCCGCTGTCACAAGCTACAGGTCTTGAGTTCCCTCCCACCCCACCTCAGGATGTTCAAAGGGCCTATTCTGAGCTACTGGGCCCCATCCAGGACCCTTGGTTGCTCCTATTCCCACAGGCTTCCTTTGGGTTCTGACCTACACACTCCCGTTTCTTTGTACAAAAGCCTTGTTTTCTTTTCTTTCACAATTAACTTTGGCTCATTAAAACCCAGAACTCAAACATTTAGCAACCAAAAAACTGGTTCTCCTTTCCTTGAGGCAGGGACGGCTTGCTTTCAAACCCTGCCAGCTAGTGGGGAGACGATCACATTCCGTCCTGGTGGCCGCGAAGTGCCCTCCCCTTCCGAAGTGGATTGTGTCCCTCTAATGGGACAAGGGAAAGGGAGGAGGAACCTTTGTCAACAAGGATAACCAGGTTGAATGATCAGTTCTTGCTACATTTTCTCCCGCCAGTGATCTCTTTGTGCATCCCAGTGTCCCTAGGACAGATTTCCTTTCATTCAGCAGACACACCACCCACCGTTGTGGGAGGGACTCTGGCTTCTCTGGGTGTGTGCATTAGCCTGGCCCCCGGGGTGAATTGCTCACCTCCTTTGTGCTTTGTTTCCAAGGGCGTGATTTCCTCACTATTCTGTGTTTGGTCCACCTCTGGGCCATCCCTGTGTGTGCCGTAAGGCTCAAACAACATCATGCAGGTATAAAATGAAGCTGTGGGAAAATCTTTCCCTCCCTGGCTCCCTGACCCACACCTCTCTGTGGCTGTGTCTATCTTCCTCAGGCTCATCCTTGACTTTGCTGCTATAATCCCTGGGGAGTCCATCATCAGACCCAGCTTCTAAGAAAGTGCTCTTCATCCCCACTCCCACGAAGTGAACCACCTTTTCTTGAACTTTGCCTATTTGAGGATAGTTTTCCCATCATCTCCCTCAGGAAAAAAATTCACCAGGTTATTTCTAATCTGAACCACCTCAGCATGCCCTCCTCCACTTTTTCCCCGTACTCATTGCAGGGTAAGTCTTACTGTAGAGAGACTTCCAGTAATGACCATTCTGTTCCTAGCATGCCGTCCTCCATCTTGTACCTTAGTTGGTCCCCTTCCTGTAGCTTCTGGCACCCTCCCCGGGCAACATAATTTAGTCAGGTCCCTGCTCTTGCTGAGATAACTGATACTCTTCCCGTAACTTGGCTCTTAGGCCCTTCATCCAGTGGCTCACCTCCTTTGCCTATCCTCAAGCAGTGATGGTTGGGAAGCAAGGTTGTCAGCCAAACCTAATGACGTCACTCCAGTTGGGATTGAACGAACGTGCTATAAAAGCACCAATGCAGAGTATCTATTGCTGTTCTGATCGGGGGAAAGCGTTACCGCCTGTGTACAGAGAGAGAAGTGGGGGATGGCCAATAGAAAGGATGACTGTCCATCCTGAAGACAGAAGAATATCTCTGTCCTGTGATGTTCCTAACCCAGTATCACCGGGGGCAGTGGGGCTCGACATAGAGCACTCATCCGACCCCTTAAGGATCTGGTATAAACGCAGACTTCAGGGAACCACTGACAGATAAGGAAACTGAGACCTAAAGATTAAGTAATTTGCCCAGAATTTTACAGTAAGCTAACCTCTATATTATACCGTTTCTATTTAATCCTTGTAAATATATTTATTTTATATCCTGAATTCGATACTTTTATCATTGAAGTTCCTAGGAGTCTAAGACTTCTGTTGGTTGACTCTCTTGACCCCAGCTCATGGAATTTTGCTTTGCAAGCTTATGTGGGGTGGGATCTATCTGTGGGTGTCCTGTGTGGACAGGTTGAGTGGGAGGAATCTCTCCCAAAGGATTTTACTTTTGTTTCTTTCCAGTTGCCCCAAAGATGTGGCCTCCCAAGGATTGCTCATCCTTAATGTCTAGGTTTGGAGTGTGCTAGGATAGGTTTGAACCTAGAACCTATATGAGGCAACCCTTGGATGCAAATTCCCAAAGAAGAATCTTTTCCACTGCGAGGAATGTTCAAAGAGATTCAAACTTGTTAGTCACTTTTCTTTGATGGTGAATAGACTTGCCTTAGTTCACTGTTTGTATCAGCATTCTCCAGAGAAACGGAATTGCCAGAATGGGCATATAGATACACATCTATGTATCTATAAGTACATATGAGAGAGAGAGAGAGAGAGAGAGAGAGAGAGAGACAGAGAGTTTAGGAATTGGCTCATATGATTATGGAGACTTGGTAAATCCAAAATCTTCAGGGTAGCCCAGCAGGCTGGAGACCCAGGAAAGATTTGCAGTTTGAGTTCAAAGGTGGTCTTCTGGCAGAATTCCCTCTTGCTTGAGGAGGGTTAATCCTCGTTCATTTGTTTTGTTTTTGATTTTTTTTAGAGAGAGCAAGTGTAAGTGGGGTAGAGGGTCAGAGGGAGAGAGAGAAAATCCCAAACAAGCTCCACACTCAGAATGGAGCCTGCCACATAGCTAAACCCCACGGCCCTGGGATCATGACCTGAGCCAAAAATCAAGAGTCAGATACTCAACCAACTAAGCCACCCAGGTGCCCCTCAATCTTTGTCTTTAAATTGAGACCTTCAACTGATTGGATGAGGCCCACCCAGATTATGGAAGAAAATCTGCTTGCTACTCAATCTCCACTGATTTAATAGTTATTCTCACCAAAAAACAAAACAAAACAAAAAAACACCTTTCACAGAAATATCCAGAATAATATTTGACCAAATATCTAGGCCCTGTGGCCCAACCACATTGACATATAAAATTAACCAGAAAATTGTTTAATAAGACCGGGGCATTTGAGTATACTGGCTTTGTGTAAGGGTCTCTGTTCCCATTTTCTGCCTCTGTCTCTTACCCCGCATGGAATTAGTCTATTTTTAGGCTTAGGTTTCTGAGTTCCATTTAGGATGACCTAATTCTCCAAACTTGAATTTTCATTTGGAGGCCTCTTATTACTCTCATTAAATTACTCTTCTCACCTGATGTTCTTGAGAACACCAGCTCTTTAATGACGTGTAGGGACTGTGGTAGTGTATTCCCTTGGCCCACAGATCTCAGACCGAGTGATTTGGTAATGGATTTTAGCACCTGCAATTCACACAGCCTTCACTTGCTATATTAAAGGAAATTCAAGTTAAAATGTTGTCAGCTTAGAGAGCAATTATGATCTGAGCCTAGTTGATTTAGGCATCATGTGAGCTCTGGCTTCATAAAAACATGGCCGTAGATTATTCTAGAACCTACTGCGGAGGATGAATAGCATTGCCATTGAAAAGGGCTCACTGGATAAATCTCATAGTTGTATTAATACTAATGATGATGAGGGGAGTCTGGGTGACTCAGTCGGTGAAGGGTCCAACTTCAGCTCCGGTCATGATCTCACAGTTGGTGAGTTGGAGCCCTGCATCAGGCTCTCTGCTGTCAGCACGGAGCCCGCTTCGGATCCTCTGTGCCCCTCCCTCACTGGCCTTGGCCCACTTGCACATGCATATGCACACTCTCTCTCTCTCTCTGCAAAATAAAGCCAAACATTCAAAAAATACTAATGATGATGTTACAGCCACCGTTTACAAAGCACTTACTGTGTATGCCAGGCGCTGTGCTATTTCCTTTGAAACCCTTGGAGCCAGGAGCTCCAGGGAGCCGGGACCGGCCAGAAGTAGGGGCTGCTGTACTTGGAGAGTTTGCCTTAAGAGCTAGGTTTGTATCGCAATATTGTTGTGTAAGAAACAATCCCAAACTCTCAGCGGACTTCGGCAATACGCGTTTATCTGTTACTCATGAGTCTGTAGGTCAGGTGCAACTCAGGCGGGCTTGGCTTCCGGCTCCAGGCTTCACGTTGCCTATACTGTTATCTCAGGACCCTGCCTGTAGGCCCAACCGCTTTGTGGAGAAGGTTCTTCCTGTGGCAAAGGATAGAAACCCCAAGATGGCGAAGAAACGGTGCACGATGCCTCCTATAAGGCCTCGGCTCCAAACTGGCACCCTGTCCCCTCTGCTTACATTGCAGCAGCCAGGGCGAATCCCACGTCCAGCCTCGGAGTCAGTGGGGAGTGGGAGGAAAAGCTGCACCACGCAGAGAACAGGAATAGACCCAGGCAAATAATATCACCTGCCATGTTAATCACTAAGTGTGTGCCTAGCCCCCAGTCCTCTCTCGGGATGTTTTTGAAAGAGAGAATGAACATATTTATTGATCTTGCTAGTGTTGTAGGGCAGATCAATCAAGCTACAGCATTCTCTGCCCTTTATGCACCTGCATCCATCAACACATCCCTAGGGCCCGGTCCACTGTAGATGCTCAGTAAATATGTGTTGAACAAATGAATAAGTCAACCAAGCAAGCAATCCAAGAGGCTCACGTGAAATATTTGATGTCCCTAAAGGACCTTTGTCGGAGAACTTGGCACAGACATTCACATCTCTGGATGCAAGGCATGACCTCAGAGAGCCTCACAGCAAGGCAGCTACTGAGTCAGATGCATAACCGTCCTTGGGGCCCAGGAAATGGGGTGATCTCCTGGGCCCTGTCTTACGGTGAGCACATAGGAAAATAGGGCTCTATATATGTCTCCATATATAGGAAGACAGGTCAGCTGAAAGGTGAGGCATGGATTGCTTTGCCAGCTGGCGTAAGAGGGGCTTGAGGCGCAAACATGGTGATTAATCCACTCATTTCTGCTCCTACAACCCACACATGAAAGGGCAAAAATAGCGAACACAACAGTTGAGTGGCTGGCAGGGTGGGGGGAGGGTGATAGAGTCACAGATAATGACCCAGAGCATGTGTAAAAGCAATGAGTGGGGAAGGGGACACTTCTCCCACCAGCACCAAGATTAGATAGAGGATGTCCCCTTCCCACTAAAGACTGGGACATGTATCAATCTATTGGTCTATAATAATGCAGAGACCAGGTGGCATTCCTGAGCTGTTTGCAATCCTCTTTAGAAAATTAGAGGCGAGTCCCCACTCCAACATTTGCCCTGAATAGTGCAGCACCAAATAAGAGTAAAGACAACAGGAAATGTGGTTACAGAATCAAGGAAGATATTCTACTGCAAATCCTAGAGTGAGACGTTTGAGAAAAAGAGACCACGAAATTCTCCGCAATTAGTATACCAACAATCAGGCTATCGGAAGTGACCAGCCCGGGATCAACCAACAGGGGCCACAGAGAAGGATCCAAAGCTGACACATGTATTAAGAAGGAAGAAAAGAAATAGCCCAGAGGCTTTTCCCTTCTCTCTCTGCTGATGGCTTCCCTAGTGGCTTATGGAGGGCAGATGGGTAGGTGACATATAACTCACCATAGGTGAATATGTGTGTTACTTGTAGTCTCGTCCTATAGTATATCGGTCATTTGCCTATTTGGCCTTAGATCTAGTCTCTGCACTTCTGTTCTGCTCTATGTGGCATCAGCCCCCTAAAAATTACGTTTCCCAGGCTTCCTTGTCCACTGGCTTCCTGTGAGGTTCACCAATGGGAAGAGCCCATGGGAAACTGAGAGCAGGCATGCTCACCCTTCCCAGTGCTTCCAGATCCCAGGGGCCGCTACCCCCATGTTTCCAATTCCAAGGTTCGGCTCCACCTAGGCAGGCCTGGCTCTTATGTTCTGGTGCCACTATCTCTGCCCTTTGTCCCTCTAGCTCCAAGAGTGGTCACATCTTTCTAATCTTCAATTTGGCCCTCTGTCTCCTTTTCAGCTCTTCCAAAACCTCTATAACCAGGTTCCCTTTTAAAAATCCCTCTATTGAACTGCTCGGCATGGGTTCTGTTTTCTGGGCTTCCATGGCTATGGTTACATTTCTTTCTCTCTCTTTTTTTTAGTGTTTATTATGTTTGAGAGAGAGAGAGAGAGAGAGAGCATGAGCAAGGGAAGGGCAGAAAGAGAGGAAGACAGAATCGGAAGCAGGCTCCAGGCTCCGCGCTGTCAGCACAGAGCCCGACGCGGGGCTCGAACTCATAAACCATGAGATCATGATCTGAGCCGAAGTCGGACACTTAACTGACTGAGCCACCCAGGTGCCCCCATATGGTTACAACTCTTTGAGCCAAGTCAAGGGGGAGAGAGACACAAGGTGAGTTCCCCTCAGGAGCCTGGAAGCAAGCATCTTGCCATCCAGTGGAGCAGGTTAGCTTAGGCCAGCTCTTCCCACAGTGCATGGTGCTTGGTGCTGATGGGAAGCTGTCACTCTCTGTCCCAGTTAAAGCAGCAGTTCTTGGTCTGGCGGATAAAGGCCGGCCAGTGTGAGCTGTGCCCCAGAGCAAGGCAGGGTCCTATAAACGCTTCCGGTTGGCCACCCCAGCCCAGAGCTCTAGGCCCTCGAGGCTGGGACGGGGAGGAAAAACAGCTCTCACAGCCCTTTAACTCTCTGAGCTGCCAGTTTCCACCTCTGCAAATTAGGGAACCATGAATGAGTTCGTGCGTCTACACGAAAAGCTCTACATGCCACACGCCTACGCGATATTTAGCTCCTGATGGGTATTTAATTTGTCTCCAGTCACATACCTCTATCACATTTTCTCCCACAGGAAGCACTGCCCCCTTCCCCTGGGAGGGAACCGCAAGTCTCTGCCAGGTATGCCTCCCCAGGACCTCCCGGGCTGGCCCAGCACCAAGTGTATTTTCCTAACATGCACCCAGACCCGTGCGTGGTCTCATCACAAGCCAACAAGCAGTGCTCTCACCTGTTGCTTGCCCATTGCTCCTGTGTGTGCCCTCCCCCTACGCTGCAGCACCACGTGACCCAACCATGGGGTACACCCCGCCCCCGCCCAGCTCGACGCCCCTGAGTGTTGGAGCCTGTTCCTGGGCTGAACTAAACCAGCCCGTCTTGATGGCTTGAGCTGGGACAACGGTTAACATTCCCATTATGCTCCCAATGAAAGGAAAGAATGGGGACCCTCCTTTAAATTTGTGCCGATTTGGAATTTCAGACAATGCTGGCTGAATACAGATTTCAAAATCTTTCTTCTTTTATCTCAAGTCCAACCCTCAAAGTGCAGCTGAAAGGCTCATCTGACATGGTGTGCTTTTCATAACAGAAGGGTGTCGTGGAGATGTTTGCCGACTGGAAAGAAACACTGAGAGCCCAAGTTAAACTCTGCCGGCACGGCCACTCCTCCGCTCCTATGTAGCATTATCCTCCTCTGCCCTTGAACAGTTGATAATATGGAAAGTGGGGGAAGAGAGGAAGATAATAACAGTCACCTTTTTGAAATCAGCCTTATTTTGGCTATGAGAACCAAAGACTAAGAACATCAGAGCAAGTCCATATTCCAAGTCTTCAATGGACCGTGTCCTTTGAACATGAAAGCCCCAACTTAGGCTCCCCCAGGCATGGAATCACTTAAGCAATGGTCAATAGGCCCAGGTCCAGCTGTGAATAAAGTCAGAGATTTCAAGGCTCAAATCTTTATGAGAATGGGACGTTAACCGTACCATATATTTCCAAAAATATGCTGAAGACCAGAAGTGGGAGGAGACCTCGAGGCTTTGGTTTTCCTCCAGATACGACCCAGGGCTCTGTGGAGAGAGCTCTGCCCTCCCTTCCTTGTTGTCCACTGTAGGACTGAGAAATGTCAGCTCAGTAAAAAAGGACCCCAGCCCTTAGATCTTATTGCCACTAGTTCTCAACTTTTTTTTTTTTAAAGTGTGTTTTGGAAATAAATGTTTTAGAAACCTTTATGCATCAACTCCTCTGCCTTTGGTTTCCTTTCCTTTCCCTCTGGGTGAAGTGGGTTCTGGGTAGAGTTTGCAGAACAGGACCCGTCTGCCTTCTCCCCACCCCGTAGCCTTTCCAACATAACTGGAACTACGACTACCACCCCTAGACAATCCTCTTTCTGGATCCTAAGATAGTTAATGGGGCGCCAGGCCAGCTGTTCCGTTCCATCCACACTAGACTTGTGCTGCTTTTACATCCATTCCTTGTGCCTGGGCATCCCTTTGGATTTTTTTGTTTTGTTCTTCTTTGTTTTTGTCTTTTTGGAGCCAGGCAGATGTGTTACACTCCAGTTCTAGAAGTTTGGCCCTGGCGTTCTTTCTCCCACCTGCCTCAGTTTGTGCAGGAACTTTCTTGTTCTTACCCACCCTGTGCCACTTTTCTGACACCTTCCTGTCTCCCCCTATTTCTCCCATTCAGCCTCCTGCCAACACAACACAACACAACACAACACAACACAACACAACAACAACTATTCATCCATCCTCTACCTGGACACCGTCCTCTTACGTCCCATCCAGGTTCCATGTTGCATCTTTGGGGGGCCTTTCTGGGTCATGGTCAGCCTTGTGATATATTTCTAGTGCCTAAGAGGTCTCAACATTCTGCCCTGCCGGCCTCTGGGATCTGGTTGGATAAGGGGCTCTGACTGAGCCTTGATGAACCCACCATAGCTTGGTATTCTGGATTAAGAACTGCAAATACGGGTCTGGAACTTTGGCCACTTTTTTGATGCACTTATGGTCCTGGGTTTACTGGAAATATAGCAATTAGGAAGGACCTGGCAACACCTTTCGTCTTCCGGGTCACTCTGGCCAAATCCCTTCCTCTTATTTTCCTTATCTGTGAGACGAGAGTTGAAGAAAGAGAATCTGTAAAGACCTTCCAACTCTAGGAGCCTTGACTCCTGTATACTTTTGACTGAGGCAGTTCTGCTCTTGGTGATGCATGGACTTCTTATGAAACCCATCTGTTTGGGTCGGCAATGCTGACACCTTGTACTTGGTCTTCATCGAAAACTTGGTCACTTCACTATCGTCTTTTCCCAAAGCCATTTTATTTTGTGTTGCTCTGTTTAGAGTCTCATCAAATCAATTCAGCAAACGCCTATTATATGTTGCCATAAAGGAAGAATGACTTTGAGATGCAGAGAGGAGAAACCCACACCCACGCGTCTTCCTCCTTAACAGAAATGGAACCACCAAGATGCTGCGTGGGGACCACCCCAAAGCAGCCAGAGCTCCCAGGTGCCCCCACCCCTGCTCTGCCTGTCATAAACCCAGGCCTGGCAATTTTATGAACCTCCCTAGGTGTGCATTTCCTCCCCTTAGAGATGAAGAAAATAAAATCAACCTAGGCCTTGGGAAAGATCGTAAGACCAAGGTCTTCAAGCGATTAACTCTGAGCTTACCCGATCGAGACCTCCACCTTGTTTAAGCCTTAAAATAACTCTGTGCAGCAAATGCATGTGTTCTTATTCCCATTTTCCAGATGAGAACACTGAGGCTCGGAAGGATTTCATGACTTGACCAAGTCACTGTCCCGATCTTTGATCTGTCCTCTCTCTTTCCTACATAACCTTTCTTATTTGAGAACACGTGCCTGCTCAGCCGTACGTAGCCCGAGCCCTGCCTTGCAGCGATGACGGAAGAGTCTCTTCAGACAGTTTCACAGATCATTTTCAGGCAGCTGTGGAGAGGACAAGAAACACCATCTTACGGCTCTGGATAGAGGAGGAAGTAAGATACGGTATCATACATGGTCACAGAGCCTGGAGCCCAAGATCCATGGTATGGCAGATGACTCCACAGCTACGAAAATATTGTCACTCAGGCTCTCATAAGCTCCAGTTGTCCAAAGCCACCAGAAGCATTTATGAGGTGGGGAGAGGGGTGGCAACAGGGCTGCCTCTTGCTACTTTGTTTTAAGCAGAATTACAAAATGGGACTGTTAATTCGCTTACTTCACCAGGAGCTCTACCAGCACATGTGGGTGGATTAATAAGGCTTTCCTCTCCTCTCTTCTACTTTTTAATAAGAGAGTCATTCTTGGGGTGAACCAGGGGCTGCAATTACTTGGCAGCAAAAAAAAAAAAAAAAAAAAAAGGAGGGGACCAGTCACATATCTAATTACTAAGCCAGACCCACATGTGTGTTTCTAACCAGAGGGTCCTGTGTATGGGGCGGGGGGCAAAGTCCACAGGTGCTCACAGACCCACCCATGCATCAGTCCTCCCGGGAGGACCCTGACGAGAGCCCCCCACACGGACATGACAGGGCTGAGTCTTTTAGAGCTCGAAGGACAGAATGGTCCTCCCCAGCATGGCAGTCTGAGGACCGGAAAAGACTCTCTGGTCTCGGTAGGTCAGAGGAAGGAGGATCCCTTAAGAGCTCTGCTGTAGAACTCCTGGTTGTAGTGAGAGGAGACCAGAGGCCGGAGAGGGGGACGCCCAGGAGTAGCCAGTCCTGCCTTCCCTCCCAAGGCAAGCCGGCGAGCAGCACAGACCTCCAGAGCCTCTGCACCTGCCATGGGTCTGAGGAAGGGGGAGAATTCCAAAGATGCCTGTGTCCCTTCTGTGCTGGGGACACGGGCAGGGGAAAAAGGAATGCAGGGACAGACCGGGAAGACTGCATGGAACACAGACAGTACTCGGCTGGTCCCCAGAGCCTCTGTTTTGAGAAAGAGAGCGCTATCCATGTTGACTCTTAAGTAACTAGGGGACCCAAGGGAAACTAGGACAGTGCTTGGTTTGCTGATAGAGGCAGTGTGCTGTGAGGTCCACCAGGTGTGAGTGAGCATGTGTGCGTGAGTGAGGGTGTGTGCACCGGTGTGTGTGTGTGTGTGTGTGTGCACATGCACGCACGCCCACACCTTCACAAGGGCAGGCAGACTGTCCCAGGGTGCAGGGACAGGAACTACAGGCGATTCCATGGGGCCACAAGTTCTTTGCTGGAATCTTTGCTGCTATCGTTTAAAGGGGCCGTGACGGGTAGAGCGGTGACTTTTACAAAGGGGTGACTCCCCAAAACATTCTAAAGTTCCTTAGAAACCACCGTAACAACTGGTAGTCCCTGCCGAAGGAGTTTTGCAGGGAGGCCTCCAGACCCGGCTGCTAGGATGGGTCCTGCGCATTGGGCCTCCCGCCACCTCCACCCACACCAGGCGTTTTCCCAATTTTGTTTCGCTGTCCTGAATAGGTATGCATTTCAGTTAGTTCTCGCGGGTCTTTCTTTGAAACGTGTCATTCTTTTCCTCTGTTTCTGTCCCCGGGTTGCCTTTTGGCTTTAGCAAAATGAGGGTACTGCAAAGTAAAACGTAAAAACTGGAAATGCCCACAACTCCAAGATTAAAAATCTCAGAGTTGTGCACATAGGGCCAGGTCTTTGGTTTTCATTAGATCAGAAAGACTGCAGACTTAGGAGCTGGACAGGCTTGCGGTCAAATGCTGTCTTCGCGATTTGCTTGCAGGTTGCTTTGGGCAAGTTCCTCAACTTCTGTGCTCAGTTTTCTCATCTGTAAAGCAGACGTGGTTATGCATACTTGCCGGCTTGCCTGAGGATTCTGTCAGTCCATCATGCCCAAGAAGCACATGGTAGCTGTTGGACAAACGCTACCTCCTTCCCCAGCTGTCCCCTTGTCCTCTCCGTCCCTGTCAGCAGCTGTCATTCCCAGACGTGCTTCACATGGCCACAGTCCATCTTTGTGAAAAGTCTGACACGGGGGTTTCTTTTAGGGAAACATGAAGGGAAGGGTAGTCAGGAGCTATGAGCATCTGCTAATCCAAGCATTTTAACAGATTTCTTTTGAACAGAGGACACCCCGAGCTTTGGGAATCAGGCAGGCCTGGGACCATGTGCCGGTTCAGCCATGTCACAGTTAGCTGTGTGACATCAGACAGATCATGTAGCTCTCCAAGCCTCAGTTCCCTCCCTTGTGAAATGGGGTGGGGGGGTGCTTGGGGGGGGCTGGGCAGATTGTACCTCACCAAGTTTGTGGATTATGTTCATTAAATGAAATAATACTTATTAAGGATAGTTAACCAACCCAACACATCAACCCAAAACTTAGTGACCTACAACGACGGTTTGTGATCTCACAACTCTGCCTAGAGGCTGTGCTCGGCTGGTGGTTCTTCTGGGCTGGAACATCCAAGATGGCTTCTTCGCGCGCACGTCTCGCACCTCACTTGGCACGGCGGGAACGGCTGGAGGCCGTCCAAGCGGTGCTCGCTCTCCCTCTGTGTGGCTCCGTGGCCTCTCCATCCAGACACTTGGGCCACCTCCCAGCATGGAAGTGTCCGCATAGTTGCACTTCTCATTTGGCAGTTGGCTCCCAAGAAAGAAAAGAAGCAGAAGCCCCCAGACCTCCGAAAGGTTAGGCCTAGAACTGGCACAGTGTCATTATCACGACCTTGTGATGGTCAGAGCAGACCGAAGGGCCAAGCCCAGATTCAAAGGAAGCAGAAATGCACTCCATCTCTTCAAGTGAGAAACAGTGGGTGCGTGCGGCATGGGAAGTAATTGATGGCAGTCACATATGGAGACCAGCGACTCTAAGCCCTTAGTCCAGTGCTTGGAACAGTAGGAGTCATTTTTCTTTTTTTTGGAATGACGCGGTTGAGATTAGATTGAGATCTCTGTGTACAGGGAAAATGAAACACGGACTGTCCACCTGAAATTTCAGGAGATGCTTGCTCCTTAGCATGGATGAACAAGAAATAATTCTAAGCAGGCATTCCCAACCAAAGCCTCAAGAATGCCATGTTCCTCCTCACTTATCACATCTATGCCCCGGAAACGGCCCCCTCAGAGTGTTGTCAGCAATGCAGAGGTCCTGTTTGCCGTGGGGATTAATGCAAATTAATGCAAAGAAACACGGGAACAGGTGGTTCTTGCAATGCAGAGCGGAATATGGATCCCATTTTAAAGGAGACTGATGGCCAAAGATGTGTCAGAGGAACTACCCAAAACCCCTTGGGGCGAGAGATTTCTGCTCCGGGAAAGAATGATTTTGTGTGTCCATCATTCTGTCAGCCGTTGGACAGTGATGGGTATGGAGGAGGCAGAGGGAACACGGTACTCGGACTTCAGAGCAAACAGCGCACGCAAAGCCTTCATAAACGGCAGGTCAGACCTGCTCTTGCGAAAGATTCTGTTCTTTCCATGCCACCCCGCCCCAAAACTGGCAAAGCTGGACAACGTTCTTTTAAATAAGAACGGAATAAAGGTTAACGCGAGAGGCTGGTGTGTGTGCTCCAACCAAGCCCACGGATGACATGGCTAAGAAAACTTTCATTAATTTTGCAGAAACCGTTTGAGGAAACAGACATAGCTGCTGGATAAAATGACCAGGTTTGGCCCCCACCGCTTACCAGGGTATTTACTTGCAGGAGGAAACTGACATGCTATACAAGCCTGCCTTCTGAGTGTAGACAAAATTTAAACTTTGTAGCGATAGGGAAGAGAAGGGAAGCGTTCCATGCTCTGTGTTAGGTCGCTGGGCAGATTTAAACACGTTTGCTAACACAGCGTGTGATCAGGGCGCTGTTGTGAGGCAGGCAACCTTCTCTTGGACCTCTTTCTCTCCTTTTCATCACCAGTCTTGCTTCTGAGTTGACCTTTCTTTCTCCCTCTTGCTGAGTGCCCGGGGCTCTCGACATGCACACCCTCTTCTCTGGTATCACAACAGTATATATTAGAAGACCCCTCCCCCCAATATTTTTTTTTATTTTCTAGTAAAAGAATTTGTTTGGGGGTGGAGGGAGGAACTGTCTTTGTGTGGAAAATACCTTGATAAGCTGCTGGAGGTGGGAGGGAACACGAGGGGTAAGTCAGCACTGGGGACTCAAGTGTTCTGTACTGGAGGCAATTGGGAGCTGAGAAATAGGGACCCAGCACAGAAGGGCTGCTGGAGGGGAGGCGGGTGGCGGGATGGGTTAAATGGGTGATGGGCATTAAGGGCACTTTTCGGGATGAGCACTGGGTGTCGTATGTAAGAGATGAATCACTGGGTTCTACTCCTGAAGCTAAAACTACACGGTAAATTAACTAACTTGAATATAAATTAAAAGAGAGAGAGAGAGAGAGAGAGAGAAATGATGAACCCCTTGGCCAGGAGCTGGCGTCTACGATGGAAGAAATGGCCCGTTGACTTTTTTCAACGGTTTAACTTCTACAACAACCGTTCCAAAACTTCCTCAGCTCATAGCACCCTTAGTGTTTGTGATTTTTTTCACGGCGGCCCCTAGGTCAAACGAATTACCTAATGGTTCTTTAAAAAAAATTTTTTTTTGTAACGTTTATTTATTTTTGAGACAGAGAGAGACAGAGCATGAACGGGGGAGGGGCAGAGAGAGAGGGAGACACAGAATCAGAAGCAGGCTCCAGGCTCTGAGCCATCAGCCCAGAGCCCAACGCGGGGCTCGAACTCACGGACCGCGAGATCGTGACCTGAGCCGAAGTCGGACGCTTAACCGACTGAGCCACCCAGGCGCCCCACCTAATGGTTCTCTTATCAAGTGGTAAGCTCAAACAGCTTAATATGGCCTAACAACTTAGCGGCAGTTTGCAAGAAAAGTTAAATGAAAACTTATTTTATTTTATTGTTAAGTAATCACAATGATTTACCAATCAGATGGGTGCATCTTGGGCGGTGCGAACGTCTCAACTTTGGAATCGGATTAGATGCCTCCGCCCTCATTTCCTGTTCCATGTTGAGTTTCTCTCTAGACGTGCTTGTAACATCAGTAACCTCAAACATCGACGAGTCACAAAGGTGTCATTGAAAGGAGCGTAGCGCAATCTGCTGTTGAAACAGTGAACTACTTTGAGTTAGCAACGTGTGCAGTGCCCGACTGAACGTCCCTTTGTTTCCTTCGAAAACGTAAAATATCTTCCAGCACTGCTGGGAGTTGGCTGCAGCACCCCAGGGTGCCTTGGCACACAGTTTGGGAACCAGGGGTCTACAGCATTCACTCTGAGTTCCCAGCGCGGACTGCCATGTTGTCCTGTCTCTCCCAAGGTTCGGCAAGTTCCGAAACACCGGAAGAGAACGTGTGTAAGTGTTGACACGTGGCTGAGTGTCGAAGACGACTCGGTGAGGCAGGGTGGTGACAGCAGGCACAGGTGGGAGGAAATGCTGGGAACAGAGCCAGCATCGCAGAGGTGCAGCTCTGTGTGAGGGGCGGCCCCACAAATGTGGCCTCTGGGGTCTTGTAGACATCTCAGGGCAGCATTTCACTTTCTGCAGGATTCGGAATGGAATTTGATCTAATCTCCGGACAGAATGATGCCAGTTGGCTTTTTTTTTTTAAGAGTTGAACATCTATTATCTCAGTGGTTGGCAAGGTTTGTAGTTTTTATACTTGATCTTAGCCAAAAGGCTGAGAAGTGATGGGTTTGTAGAGTTTTTTTGTTTTTTTTTTTTTTAATGTTTAGTTATTTCTGAGACAGAGAGAGACAGAGCATGAGTGGGGGAGGGGAAGAGAGAGGGGGAGACACAGAATCCAAAGCAGGCTCCAGGCTCCGAGCTGTCAGCACAGAGCCCGACGCGGGGCTTGAACTCACAAACCGTGAGATCGTGACCTGAGCCGAAGTCGGACGCTCAACCGACTGAGCCACCCAGGCGCCCCTGTAGAGTTTTTAATGTAAATTACCACCCTTGCTTAGCCTAAAATTGGAAATATGTGTCATGGGGACAAAATAAAAATTGCTCTATAGAATATATTTTGATGACAAAGAGGTTAGGGGGCCAACCTGGAAGCTTATCATTTCACATTTATCACGTAATAATGCCACGCCTATCTGGTAATTTGCACTTCGTTTGCTGAATTCATTACTGCGATTCACTTTCCTTGTCCTGTATGTCCTGCCCAACTGTTGTCCTGTGAAAGGTAATAATAATTAGCCCACGTTGAGTGACCCTCTGAGCCCATACTCCCGATTCCCAGGTCAAGTTCAGGTCCAGATCAGAAACTGACAAACTTTTTCTGTTCGAGACAGTTTGCTAGAGAGTAAATATTTTAGGCTTTGCAGCCCATACAGTTTCTGTTGCAGCTACTCAACTCGGCTGTAACAGTAGGAAAGCAGCCAAGGAGGATATGTAATGGAACGAGCATGGCTGTGTTCCAATAAAACTTTATTTACAAACATAAGCAGGGGGCCAGATCTGGCCCATGGGCTAGTGTCTGCAAACTTCTGGTCCAGGAAGTAACAATCTATAAAAGAATGTGTGCGATATCTTTGAATAGAGACCGTAAATGAAATACGTAATTGCAATTGGTTGCCAAACTCAAGGCCAAGGGCACCGTTCTCCACACACCTACCCTATCAGCCCAAGATTCAGACACCAGCTGCAAGTCTAGGGGTCCTCAGGGCCACCCTCACTTCTGACTAGGTGACAGATTTGGAGCTTTTCACAGCCTCCCTCCTGTTTGATAATTTTTCTAGAATTATTCATGGAGCTCAGGAAAGTACTATATTTGCAATTAAAGTTTTATTACAGTAAAAGGGTTTAAATCTGAACCAGCTGAAGGAAGGGACACACAAGGCAAGATCGGGGTGGGGAAGGGGGGCAAACATAAAGCTTTCGTGGTCTTCTCTCATGGAGTCCTGTACTGCATTCCTCTTCCTGGCTATGACATGTGACAGCGCTCATAGGAGTCCTGCCAACCCAGCGTCAGGATCCAGAGCTTTCGCTGGCCCCCCGTCACACACTGCCCACACACTGAGGCTGAGCTTTAGCTCCCCGCCCCTCCCAAGGGTCAACCTAAAACCTTTGCCTTCCAGTTCTTCCAGAGTTCAGAAGTGATATGGCATGTTCCAGAGCCTCTGCCGTGAATCACGCTATGAGAGTGTCAGTGGTCAAAGCTCATAGGCAAACAAAGACGTTCTTATCAGGCAGGACATTCTAGGGAACTAAAGATCAGCTTCCCGAAGCCAAGAGCAAAGGCCAGAATTTGCTTTGAGTAAAGATAATTCGTCACTATGGGATAGTATGTCACTGCTTGAAAAGATCTTAATTTTCCCACTTATTCATTTGTTTCTTCATTCATTTTTTTTTATTGTGGCAACACCTTCGGACCGTCTAATGATCTCCCTGTTTCCATACAGTGAGAGTGATCTCCTCAAAGCCTGTGCCAAGTCACATCACTCCTCTGTTCGGGACCCTCAGTGGTTCCCCTCCCAAACAAAAGTCAGAGTCCTAGAATGGTGCCCAAGGCCTTAGTGATCAGGCTACCATCCCAAATGTCCCCATCACCCTCTCTTTCCCCCTTACGCCACTCCCCTTGCATCGGCCTCTTTATTGCTATTCACACATGCCGGGCCTGTTCCTTGGTGTTGGCTGTTTTCTCTGCCTGGAATGCAAGTTTCCTCCAGATATGCAGATGGCCAGTCCCTTCCTTCCTTCCAATCCTTACCCTAACGTTACTTTCTCAGTGAGGACGAGTCTATTGTTTCAGTCTGTTTGGGCTGCTGGAACAAATTACTATCCACCGGGCAGCTTAGACAACAAACATTTATTTCCCGTAGTTCTGCAGGCTGGGAAGTCCGAGATCAAGGTGTCGACAGGCCCAGTGTCTGGTGAGAGCCCCCTTCCTGGTTTGCGGATGGCTATCTTGCTGTCCTCAACATGGTGCAGAGAGATCTCGTGTCTCTTCCTTTCTTAAAATCCCATCGTGGTGGCTCCGCCCGCACGATCTCCCAAAGTCTCCACCCTCTACTGCTGTCACACTGGGGGTTGGGATTTCCACAGGTGAATGGGTGAGCACAAACATTCAGGCTAAAACACCTATTCTAATCACATCATGGACATCGAGAGCACCCCCGAACCCTTGCCCTCAGCACTCCTAAGCCACTTTATCTTCCTCTAGTTTTTTTTTTTTATTATTTTTTATTGTGCAACCAGCCTCCAGAACTTTTTTATCTTGCAGAACTGAAATTCTGTACCCATTAAACAACAACATCCCATACCCCCCAACCCCCATCAGCCACCATTTTATTTCTGTCTCTATGACTTTGACTATTTTAGATACCTCAAATAAGTGGAATTACACAGTGTGTGTCTTTTGATGACTATTTCATTTCAGTTAACTTAATCTCTTCAAGACTTATCCACATGGTACCACGCGTTAGAATTTCTTTCCCTTTTAAGGCTGTCCGTATGTAACGTATTTTGTTTATCCATTCATCGATGGACACTTGGGTTGATGCAAGCTGGAGGTTACTGTGAATAGTGCGGTCACGAATGTGGGTTTGTACCCTCCTCTGGTTTTTTTTCACTGCATTTATCACCATGTACAATATTATAAAATTTACTCATTTGTATGTGTACTGTTTATGATCTGTTTCCCTTCATTAGAATGGAAACGTCGGGGTGCCTGGGTGGCTCAGTTGGTTAAGCGTCCAACTTCGGCTCAGATCATGATCTGAGCTCGTGGGTTTGAGCCTTGCATCGGGCTCTGTGCTGACAGCTCAGAGCCTGGAGCCTGCTTCACATTCTGTGTCTCCCTCTCTCTCTGCTCCTCCCATGCTCGCCCTCTGTCTCTGTCTCTCAAAAATGAATAAATGTTAAAAAAAATAATTTTTTTAAAAGAATGGAAACTTCATGAGGCTAGGGGGCTTTTGCCTCTTGTTCTGTGACGGACCACAAGCAGAACAGGGTCTGGCACGTAATAGACACTCACTAAACAGTGCTATTAAGCAAAGTAGTAAAAAGCACCTACCATATAGCAGGTGCCATGGGAGTTCTTGAGGAAGCCCCAGCAAATAAGACATGAACGTACAGGTTGGCAGTAGAGTTAAATAAAATTGGGGCGCCTGGGTGGCGCAGTCGGTTAAGCGTCCGACTTCGGCTCAGGTCACGATCTCGCGGTCCGTGAGTTCGAGCCCCGCGTCAGGCTCTGGGCTGATGGCTCAGAGCCTGGAGCCTGTTTCCGATTCTGTGTCTCCCTCTCTCTCTGACCCTCCCCCGTTCATGCTCTGTCTCTCTCTGTCCCAAAAAATAAATAAAAAACGTTAAAATAAATAAATAAAATAAAATAAAATTAATTGTTAGGTTCAAACGTGGCAAAACACGCTCACTTACAAGAATGATATTAGTTGGGCAGCTTACCTTTTTCTTCCTGTGGCTCCTTGGGTGCATCCCTATGTCTGTTACATGTGTGTCCTAATGATAAGACTAAGCTCTTTCTTTTTTTTTTTTTTTAAATGTTTATTTACTTGAGAGAGAGAGAGCGTGTGCGTGAGCAGGGGAGAGGCAGAGAGAGAAGGAGACACAGAATCCAAAGCAGGCTCCAGGCTCAGAGTGGTCAGCACAGAGCCTGATGCGGGGCTCGAACTCATGAACCACGGGTCATGACTTGAGCCAAAGTTGGACGCTTAACCACCAACTGAGCCACCCAGGCGTCCCGACTAAGTTATTTCTATTTGTTCCTTTAAGTTCTGCCTGATGTGGAAATATTCCAATAATTTAAATTGTGATTAAATAATAATTCTATTTTTATGTTATCCTTACTGGAACATTTCCACCCATCAATCTGGCTTGATTGAAGGGTATGTTGCACAGTTGCCCTAAACACTCTTCATTTAATGCCAACATCCACAGCAAGAAAAGCTTTAAGTGTTTCGTGTGTATGTGTGTATGTGTGTGTGTGTGTGTGTGTGTGTGTGTGTGTTTTATTACACCTCCATAGAATTTCCAGAAATATCTTTAAAAGGGAATTATCTGATTTCCAAAGCCCCGGATAGCTATTTTTTGTTAATCAGTATTTTTACTTGAACGAAACACCAGTGTTGTTTAAAACAAGTAAGCACCCTCGTGCGCTGGGTTCCTGGGAGCGTATGTATGGAGAGCTCAGAAATTCTGTTCCATTTTCTAGGTGTATGTGGTCAGTGTGTTTGATTCTCCCTTCTGCTTCTTCAACTTATTATTTTTTCAAATTTCAGTATAATTAGCATACCGTGTTCTATTAGTTCCAGGGATGCAATATAGTGATTCAACACTTCTATACATTATTCAGCGCTCATGATGAGAAGTGGGCTCTTAATCCCCTCCCCCTCTCTCACCCATCCCCCACCCACCTCCACGCTGGTGATCATCAGCTTGTTCTTTATATTTAAGGGTCTGTTTTATTGTTTCTCTCTTTTCTCTTTGTTTGTTTTGTTTCTTAAATTCCACATATGGGTGAAATCAGATGGTATTGGTCTTTCTCTGATTTCTCTTGGTATTATACTCTCTAGAGCCATCTATGCTGTTGCAAATGGCAAGATCCCATTCTTTTTATGGTTGAATAATATTCCATCATATATATCACATCTTCTTTCTCCAGTTATCTATCGAGGGACACTGCTTCCATATCTTGGCTAATGTAAGTAATGCCACAATAAACATAGCCGTGCATGTATCCTTTTCAGTTAGTGTGTTTGTATTCTTTGGGCAAATAACCAGTAGTGGAATTCCTGGATCGTAGGGTAGTTCTATCTTTAATTTTTTGAGGACACTCCATGCTATTTTCCACCGTCTGCCTGATCCGATATTCAAATGACTCTTTGGACTCCTTTCTCTGAGTAAATAAAAACATTTCTTTGAGTTATTTCTTCTATGAAAAAAAGTCATATATTCCAGAAGACACAAAAACATAAAGAGCGCACAGGGCACTAATTGTTTCAACTTCTATTAAAAGCTTGGCGAATATGATTCTAGACTTGTGCTGTCTACGTCGGTAGGCACTATTCCCTCTTGGCTAGTGAGCACATGAAATGTGGCGAGCCTGAATGGAGACGCGTTGTAAGGGGAAATACACATTAGATTTTAAAGATTTAACACACACCCACAAAGTTGTAAAATATCTCAATAATTTTCAAGTTGATTACATGTTGAAATTAAACTATTGTGAATATACTGGGTTAAATAAAACATTATCAGTTGTATTCGTTTCTTTCTACCTTTTGCAATGTGGCCTCTAGAAGATGTAAAATTACATATGGGGCTTCCATTATATTTCTGTTGGATGGTGCTGCTCGGATAATCAGTTTCTGTACCTCTCTGTACATTTACATATATTGTAAGAGCAAGAGAATGGTACTTTTCATTTCATAATCCACATTCTTCACTTATTAATATACTGTTGGCATATTTCCATGTCCAGAGACATAGGTTTCAAAGTTATACATAATAGTCATGGTGTTCCATTGTAAACATGGGCCATAATTTCTTCAACCGATATCCTATTGTAAAACAGTAGAGTGTTTCTAGTTCTATTACAAGCATTGTAATAAATATCCTTGAACCCACATCTTTACCTACGTGAGTGACTATTTTATTAGACCAAGTTTCCAAAGGTGAAATTGCTAAATCGACACACACACATTTTTAGGACTTTTGTTAGCAACTAAAAGCAATTAAGTCACTCTCTAAATATGTGGTGCTAATTCGAACTCCATCAGCTGGTGTACTGGGTTTCCATCCCTTTATGGCTTTTTCTTACTGATCGTTACAGCTTAAAGAAAAATCTCATTGTCTTCATTTTACTACTTCTATTATAAGTAAAATGAAAGTTTCTCGCATTTGCATTAGCATTTTGTAATTTATCGTTTGTACGCTAACTGCTCATGTCCGTGGCCCATTTGTCTTTTGGAAAATTCATCTTTTGTTCTTGATTTACGAGGTTTTTTTTTTTTTATAGATTAATTATATTAATTCTTGGTCACACATGTTTCATATATTTTGTTCTTAGTTTATTTGCCTTTAATCTTTTCTGTTACTTTTTGATGTCCAGAGGTTTTAATCCCTACGTAATTTTCTTTTAAGATAACTGCCCTTGAGCTTACGTTAAGGAATTCCTTTAATACTTTAAAATTATGTTGTTATTCAAGTGTAACGTCTTCTGGTATAGGCTTGGTGAAATTTTTTACATTTATTCCCTTACACCATATGGAATCTATTTTCATGTAGAAATTACAAGGCTTTTCTTTTCAAAATATTTCAGGTTTATTAACAATCTGTCCTTTCTTTGTTGGTTTAAAAGTGATTTGAAAGTGAGCTAATGGTCAACTCCATGGAAATTTGCAGAAGTAGGAAGAACGAGGCGTGCACGTGGGTCTAGGATACAGCTGGGCAGTGATGAGGGTAAATCATAAAGATCAGCATGAAGGGCACAGACTTCCAGCCTTCTGCACTGTTCCCAGGCATGGGTGCTCTTACTTGGGCTTATGATGTTAACTCGTGCAGAATCATGTGCCATTTTATAAATCTGAGTAACGTTCAGGTGTCTCGCCCCAGAAAAATGGGCAAATACCTCCAGTACATCCAATACATCCAATACTTTGTACATCATTGCATGAGGTTTCTAGACCGCCCTGTAGTGTGTCCAGTGGACCTTTGGGGATACAAAGACCTCAACGTGAAGATCCCTATTTCCTTGTGGAAAAGAAAATCAAGGACCCAGAGGCAGGTGCAAGGGCTGCTTCCCTCTTTATGCAGTCACATTCGGATACTGCCCAGTCTCCAAAACCAAACACACGTCTCAGTCTCTTGTTCCTCAGTCTCCATTCCCACTGACGCCCCGTCTAACGTGCCATTTTCTGCAGCGGTGGTTATTGCCGATTACTTCTCCAGCATCCTTGCTCCATCAGGTAATCCCTCAGTGCCCTAAGTTTTATTTAGTTGTCCGCTCTCTCTCTCCAGGAACTGACCCCGCCCCAGCCAGCACGAGGGGTAGGATCTGGTTGGTTCGGACCAACAGGGACACTATCTCCTTTGACTTCGGTCATTGGTCCCGGATTGGACATGCGACCTAAGCCATTCCCTCAGAGGGAATTGAGGTCTCTTTCCTGGGCAGAAGTTGGGACAGAAGCTCTCTCTCTAATTGGATGCAAAAGGGGAAGTGAAGGCACTATCTGCCGCTGTCAGCCATCAACCAGCCAGCCTTAGAACAACGACAACACCGTGGAAGGCAGGTGGGGAGAAGAGGGATTCGCTTAGTGGGAAGACTGAGCCACCTGATCCATCAACCTTGAGGGCTGCCCTGACTCGGGACTTGTGTTACTTGGGTCAATAAATCACCTTGGTTGTTTAAGCTAGTTTGAGTTTTGCTTCCTGTTCCACGACCATAATATTCCTCTAACTAATAAGCCTGGCCTGGGAGCCTGGCTGAGACGCTATGTTCTTCATGGCTTCCACAGTCAAGCCAGTTAGGAGGGACGCTTCCCTCTGAAGCATTTGTGGGACCCTTTGCTCCTCCCGGTCATACTGCACCAACGCCCCTCACGAGATTGTACACAACTCGCCAGTCAGGAACCATAGCCTGAGACCCATTGTGTCATGATAGCACCTGTTGTCTATTCAATGACGTCTTGAAATCCACACTAGGATTGCCTCGCTCCGTGACTAGGTCCGTGTGTTCTTTCATCACTAATATAAAGTTTTCTTAAAGGGCTGAAAGAAAGATTAACAAGAGTTTCCCTGATGCCCAGAGGACCTGTGAGCTTCACAAACCGTGACTGTCAACCCTCGCTGTCCTTTTTCAATTATCTGGGGAGTCTCTTAAAATACAGATTGTTTTGGCTGGTTCAAGATGGCAGAGTGACCTCACACATTTACCACTAAATGACAGAAAAGTGGTCAGAAGACCATACGCTCATAAAGGAGGAAAAATGGTGCAGAAGACCAGAGACCTTGTTGAACCTCTGGGCAGGGTGGGATGATTTGAAAGAATAAACCAGAGCAGGGGGTGTCCTAATCAGAGGACCCAGGGGGAGGAGCTTGGGGAAATGCTGGCTTCTGGTTGGTGGGTGAAAAGCGTGGGAACAGCAGAGGTCTCCAAACTGCAATGACTCCTGGCCCTAGGGTTATCAGGGTTTGACCCTAGGAGAGGAATTCCAAAGAAACGAAAAGCGCACCTGGACACCTAATGAAGGGGCTGTGGCTTTGGGCTGGAGTCTTTCTGTCCTGACTTTTGAGGGTCACCAAGTGCTCAGTTGGACCCGCCGGGCCTCCGATAACGAAGCCGGCGGGTCCATCCAGTCTGGTCCACTTACACGGCGCCTATAGGCAGCCTATGAAGGAAATGGACCTTCTGGGGCACCCGGTGGCTTAGTCGGTTGAGCTTCCAACTTTGGTTCAGGTCGTGACCTCATAGTTCCTGAGTTTGAGCCCCACGTCTGGCTGCCTGCGGTCAGCAAGGGGCACACTTCGGATCCTCTGTCCCCCTCTCCTTCTGCCCCTCGCCCGCTCATGCTCGCTCTCTCAAAAATAAAACAAAAACATTAAAAAAAAAAAAAAGGAAAACAGAAAATGGACCTTCAAAAGGGTCATATGCCATTGCCATAGTTACTCTTTCATATATAAGATGGAATAACTAAGATTCACTAGCTGTCAAAGTAAACAAGCAGAACAAAGGATTTGGGCCAATACGAACAGGGAACGCTGGCCGAAATAACTTTTGAAGGAGAGAACTGTAGAGAAAATGTAATTTCTCCCTAGAGAAAGTTGAGTGGCTACTGCATCCATTAAAACAGAACGTGTATCTATAAAAAGGAGCAAGAATGAGTTCATAAATTTTATATATCTATACATATAAAATTTTATACATAATTATTTTATACTTGTAATAATTATATGCATATGTATGTACAAACCATTTAAACTCAGTTTGCCCCTCTAGAACATAAACCCTGGAAATACAGACACTTTGTCTATTTTGTTATTGTTGTATCCCCTCTACTAGAGTCAGACAAAAATAGATAAAGTAAAAACATAAATATAAGCAACCCAAAACTAAAGTAATAGAAGGGAGTAGAAGAGATAATATAAATGAACTAATATTCTTGCCTTTCAGGTAGAGAGTCAACAAATATTTTTTAAAATTGATAAATCAATAGAAATATTATGGGACTTCCAAGTTGAGATAGTAGATTAACCACATGAATACATTTTCTTCTTGGTCTCAAAACCCTAATGAAAAGAAGTAAAGGGGCTTTTTGAAAGACACAGTCTATGAAAACAAAAAGTAAAATATGACAGAAAAATTTTGGGGAACACCTGGGTGGCTCAGTCAGTTGGGCGTATGACTTCAGCTCAGGTCACGATGGTGCAGTCTGTGAGTTCGAGCCCCACGTCGGGCTCTGTGCTGACAGCTCAGAGCCTGGAGCCTGCTTTGGATTCTCTGCCTCCCTCTTTCTCTGCCCCTTCCCTCCTTGTGCTCTGTCTCTCTTAAAAATAAATAAACATTAAACAAAATTTTTTTAATAAAACAAAAAAAGAAAAATTTTGGAAACTATAGAATTTGAATGGGGACTAACTCTTTTAGCTGACCTGGGCCACCTAAGCAGGAGGGAAAGTTGTGGATATTTAGGATTTAGGTTTGGCCACTCAACTTGCGATGCCCAATGGTGTATAATAGCTAACTCAGGAATATGGCGGAAACTACCCAAAGAATTAGCTCAAAGTGGTTGCCTCTGGAGCATAGGATTATGATGGAGGGGGCCGGGTAAATCATAGAAATATTGTCACACCTTTAAGTGCTGTTGGAACTTTTATCTCCATGTGTGTTCAGTAAATATCTATATCTACCTATATAATGGGTCTGTTTCAAAAATGGTCACGGTAATTGTCCTCCTTATATCCCTTTCAACACTCGTATTCCATTAATTTATAACCGGATCTATTCCTCCCCTTTGTATCGTACTCTCAACCCTCCGCTTTGAAAGGAACCTAGGCGACCATCAGAAAATAAACAACTGCCTCTAGGTGTTGACATGATGCCTGACTTTGATTAGACTTTTATTCGCTATCCAGAAAGGAAAAAAAGCACATTAGCGGCCTATCATCTGTGTCCATGTTTCTGACCACTTTTTTCATTTTGTAGCCCCTCACTATCCAGAGAAGAATTGTATGCGTTGCCTCAGTTTCTCCCAGGTGACCAGCATATGGGAGGACAAAAATAAAATGGCTTTGGTGACATCAAGGAACAATACAAAATTGGGGCACCTGGGTAGCTCAGTCGGTTAAGTGTCTGACTCTTGATATCGGCTCAGGTCATGATCTCACGGTTTGTGAGTCTGAGCCTGGCATTGGGCTCTGCACTGAAAGTGCAGACCCTGCTTGGGGTTCTCTCTCTCTCTCTCTCTCTCTCTCTCTCCCCCCCCCCCACTCATGCATGTACATGCGTACTCTCTCTCTCTCTCTCAAAATAAATAAAGAACGTGTTAAAAATCTTTAAAAAAAAAATAAAAAGAAGAAACAAAAGAAAACAAGCAAAATAACAAACACAATGACTGATCACTCTTTTATAAATGGCTGATTGCGTCCACATCAGCCAGAACATAGGCACGAGCTCAAAACGTTTGCTTTTATTACAGATCACATCGTCTGTTCATGTCAAAAAGAGAATATATACTCTGTGTGGGCTCCTAGTGACCAGAGTCCTAGGCTTTAGCTCAGGTTTTTGTTACTCAAGCTTCTGTCCCTGAACTTGGGGACCCTGCCTGAGACAGTGGTATGAACAGCCCTGTCCAGGAGGGGTTATCGTGCAAGAAAATTGGCACTGAATGTAGTCAGACAAGCTTTACCTGTTCTGAGAATTATCCAGCTGGCCTCCCCAATCTACTCTAATAATACTTGAACTATGAAACTATTCAGAATCTTCTTAAAAATCCTATCAAAGAGACTGATGGCATTTTTTGAAATTAGAGTGAACATTTTCATGTTAAGATTGGGTGATCTTTCCTAACGGGATCATAAAATTCATGCATGGAAAATATAGCCACGGACACGGACACATGCACTGACTGTGTATTCCAGACTCCAGGCACAGGTGGGACAGAGGGGGACTCTGGGAGGCTCTCCACTCTTGGAAGAGCCTGTACTTTATCAGCCAGGCCAGCACTAACCCAGCTTGGCAGGAAAAAGAGCTGGGCCGTATCGTTGATTAGAACCTCGCTGCTCCAAGCATAGTGTGCAAGCCAGTGGCACCAGCATCATTTGAGAATTTGTTAGAAATACCGACACTCGGGCCCCACGCCTAGACCTACTGAATCAAACCTGCATCGTCACAAGCCCTGCAGATGATTTATGCGTATACCATGGTGTGAAGAACGCTTGGACAGAGCTCCTCCCTTGTTTGGGCGGGACTATTTCTCACTGTGACAGACTGTAAAAGCTGGTCACAGATTCCTCCCTCGTCTGTTCACAAGCTCCCCTTGCTCCTCCATCAAGAGGCAAAGCCTTTGGGGGCGCCTGGGTGGCTCAGGCAGTTAAGTGTGGGACTCTTGATTTCGGCTCAGCTCATGATCTCGCGGTTTGTGAATTCAAGTCCCACATTGGGCTCTGCGCTGACGGCGTGGAGCCTGCTTGGGATTCTCTCTCCCCCTCTCTCTCTCTGCCCCTCCCCAATGTTCATGTGCATGCGTGCTCTCTCTCTCAACATAAGTAAAAAGAAAAGAAAAGAAAAAGAAATAATTATTTTAAAAAAAAGAGAAGCAGAGTCTTTTTCTACCCCTTTGAATCTGGACACTTCGTGTCCTGCTTTGAACACTAACAGTGATTGCAATAGCAGTGATGACATTGGAGGTCCAAGTCTGGGCCTTGAGTTGGCCTTGCAGCTTCTCCCTTCCCCTTCTTGGAACCCCGAGGACCCTGTGTGAAGGGGCCCCGGCCAGCTGGATGGAGGATGAAAAAAACTATAGAGAGGGAGGCTCAGCCAAGAGCTATAACCAGTAGCCAGACGTGTGAATGAGTCACACGAGATCACCTAGTCCTCGTCGAGCTGCCAGATACAGCAATCATGTGGGTGTCCTCTGAGAGACCTCCATAGAACTGCCTCACTGAGCCCGGCCCAACGTGTTGACCTACAGAATTATGAGTGAAAAATGGTTATTGTATTAAACCACCAAATTGTGTGGGTGGTTTCCTATGCGTCAATAGATAAAGAATGCACTCCTGAAATCTTTAACAAGGGCCACGTAGGTTTCCCCGAGAACAAACTAGTCCGCCACCATCTTGGTGGGAGAAATCACCTTTGCTGATAGGAAACCTGAGGAGTGGGCAGGTTATTCCTGGGGAGGCCCCCTGCTGATGGGCTCACAAATGATACAGCAATGCAGCTATTCATGCCGGGTGATTGACACGGGCTCCGTGACCCCCTTCCCAGCTCCCCAGATGGATGTTGTGAAGGAACAAAAGTCACGATCAAAAATTCCCAACATCCCTTGCCCGGTTCATGCAGAGACTCTGGCCTGGCTCTGGCTATTCTCTACCCCGTGCCTTGACCCAGACCCCTGAGAGTTTCTGCTCGGATCCAACTACCACCCAAGGCAACATCCATGAGTCTTTGGTGATCAGGGTTTAAGCTGGAAGGAGTTGAAGCTTCGGGGTCACCCGAATCAAGTTTTAATCCTGGCCCCACCACTCACTAGCTAGGGGATTGGGCAAATTACCTAACTTCCCTGGGACTTAGTTTCCTCATCCGCCGACTGAGATGAAGAATCTCTTATCTATTGAGATTGTTAAGATTAGGTATAAGAAAGATGATGGCATATAATGAGTGAATGCTCTGCAGATGTATTCTGCATAAATACGACCAGGGGCATGAAAGCCATCAAGTCCCTGACGTGTGCAATTTTGAAAAAGAGACAAACCCACCAGCTGGCCCCCCGGCCCCTGCCCCCCCCCC
>NC_064810.1:147232273-147255048 GCF_023721935.1 Panthera uncia
CCCCCCCCCCCCCCCCCCCCCCCCCCCCCCGAGAGTGGCGGGTGTCTAAAGAGCTGGCTCTTCCCACTACGGGCTGGTCTGTTTATCTGCTGCTCTCCTGCTGCGCTTCTACTCACCGCCATTGGAAAGAGGGGAGGGGGGCAGGGTGATCAGCGTTCATCTCCGGGTCACCAGGTCAAGTGGGTACTAATCAGGAAAAATGTTTGGCTATTAAATGCTCCATTGAGTCCTTTAAATATCACCTGATGTGTCATAAATTTGGATTAGCCGTAGAAAATCAATCTTCTCCGTATGCAAATCAGAGATGAAACGAGATTCTCCTTGTGAGCCATTGCTGGCCCCCAGCACACCAGTCGCTTCGACTTTATTTAACTGGCCTGAATTTCTTTTCCAGTTTGCTTCATTGTGTGACTTGAAGCCAATTATCCCTTAGACCGTTTATGGTCAGAGAGCTCCGATCCCCAAGATAGCCTTCAGAAGGACTCTGCTAGCGGCTGTTGGCTTTGTTTCCTTACCTCCCCCGTGTAGACTCCGCTGCCCCTGGGACTGAGCCCGGGTGAGCTGGCCTTGGCCCTGAGACCCTCTCCCCAACACGGATGTCAATCTTGTTAAGGACGCGTACGGTGCGTGTACATGTGTGCCTGTGCCCGTAAACAGGTGTTCTGAGAGTATTCGGGAAGTTGAAGCCTCCATTAAAAACAACAAAACACCATATTTATTCATAACTCTTCCTGATTCCGTGGGGCAGGGAAGCCTTGGCAGACTTCTCAGAGCTGGATTGAATTTTTGGGTTTGGGAGGGCAGAAAACAGGCGAGCTGCTCTGTTCCAGCCCGTAACATCACCGTCGCATAGAATACACGGAGGGGAATTGAGCGAAAGCGTTGGCAACTTCCCAAGGGAATAAAACGCCTGCTTTGCGTCCCAGCGGCCGCTGGCTACCCAGAAACTTATTAATGTTCTGCCTTTGTGTTCGGCAAGCTTGAGATAGGATGCGGCTAATTAGCCTGCCTGGGAACCAACTGGTGTGGATTGGAATGGGATGGAATGGAATGATTAATGATAATAAACTCAGCACACTACTTCCTAGTTTACTCTAAACTTGCAATGAATTACCTCACTTGATGCTCTCGACAATCACGTGAGGTTGGTATTATTATTACTATCCCATCTTACAATATGGAAACTGAAACTGAAGTGCAGAGAGATGAAATTAACATGAAAAACCTTAAAAATATGCATGCCTTCCGACCAGTCATTCCATTGCTAGGAATTACCTTGGGAAAATGATAAGAAATTCAACAATTAAGAGATGTATTGATGGAGACATACAAGGAAGTTACTCATAATAGTAATAAATTGAAAACCACCTACATGTCCAAATGTGAGGAATGGCTTGGATAAATCACAATAATTCAATGTAAGGGTCCCCTTCATTTCTAGAAACCAGGTTCTTGAATATCATTTAAGGAAATAAGTTTACTGTAGAATCTTAAATTTTAAAAAGGCACATTGCCTTTTTAAGGGCAGTGTTATCCCAATTGTTTTGTTTCGTTTTTAATGTTTATTTATTTTTGAGGTGGGAGGAGGAGCGGAGGGAGAGGGAGATAGGTTCCAAAGTGGGCTCTGTGCTGACAGCAGACAGCCCGATGCAGGGCTCGAACTCACGAACCGCGAGATCATGACCTGAGCCAAAGTCGCGTGTTTTAACTGAGCCACCCGAGTGCCCCTGTGTTATCCCAATTGTGTTGCATCTGTGTACATGGCAAACAAGATGGAAGAAATATCCTAAAATATTAGTCATGGTTATATCTGTTCCATGAGATCCATATTGATTTCCCCCCTTTTTGCTTTTCCGTATTTTCATATTTCTCCATTAACATACGACTCACACAACCAAAGTGATGAATAATAATCAATAAAACAATGGTGATACATGAAAGTATTTTTTAATGTTCTTTTGTTCATGAGGAACTAGTGAAAACCGGAAAACGAAAACAGAGGAATAACTTGAAGTGCTTTTCAAGGTCAGAGCAGACACATGCCAAACACAGTTATTTTATCAAAATCATTTTGCCCGGGTCTAACTAATTTATCTTTAACAAGATAAACAAGATTTCACGAGGGTCTGGTAATGATCCACCTGCGAAGTCACTGGACGTTTGGTTCATCCCTGCAATTTTCTAGAGTTCTCTTACTTCTCCTTCACAAAGCACTGTCAGTGTTTGGGAAAATGGTTCTGTGAAACTTGGTAAATTGCTAGGTAAAATATTTCCTCGGATCGCGGTGTAAAACTCTCCGAGTTATTAGATCTCAGACGGAGGAGGTCAGATAATGTCTCTGGATATGGTGCCTATTAGGAAAGCTCTGGGTGCTATAAAATAGGGGGCAGGGGCGGAGGGAAATAGCAGGCTGCAACTGCCGAATTCTAAACAGATATTTCGAAGGAATTTCCAAACAAGAGGCAAAGCCTCTGCTTCTATCAGAATGAAGGGAAGCAAATTGATTCTGCAAGGGAAAAGGCTGGCCTTCGTGAGGAGACTTCTAATGATACCCAAATTCCATTTCTTACCTTTTTTTGGTTGGTGTTCAATGGCATGTAACGCTATAATCTTAGCATTTTTTATGTGGGGGCGTTTAAATATAAATGTGGGGGGTTTTCAAAATTATGAAACTCATCGGAAATGCACGGATACATTTTTTACCTGTAATTCTGTAATTCACCTGGAATGTACTTTCCCTTTTTGACGTATCTCTGATCCACTGAGAGTGAATATTAGTGATTTTATTAATAATCATCCCCGCTACCATTTATCAGTACTTGTTATCCACTCAGATTTGTGGTAGATCCTTCCTCACAAGCTAGCCTACTACGTCAGTTGCCGTGCACCTCACCACACTCTGCGGATCTGGGAACCGAACCTCATAGAGGTTGAGCAGGGAGACAGCCAGTGATCCCGACTTTCTGGCTCCCGAATCTTAAACACTCTGCTATGATGCCACCTACATCACAGACCAAACCGCCACATGGGGCATGGTCCTTTCATGCAATCGCTGTTTAACTTCATAGTTCTGCCTGTCCTGTCCTGCATCTAACCATCTACTAAGTATCTTGATAGGACAAGATCCCCCAATGAGTCTACATAATCAAAATTAATCTTGACTATTCTCACCCACACATCCTTCCAAAAGATGTTTTAAATAATTTTTGTCTTTTAATTGTCCAAGTAATACATGCTTATTACCGAATGCTTGGGAAATGCACATAAGCAAGAGTAAAAAAAAAAAACTAAAATCACTCATGAACTCAATGACCCAGAGATGATCACTGTGATAAAAAAAAAAAAAAATTCATGTTCATCTTGTTTATTTATGATCTGTCTCCCGTCATTGGAATATAATCTCCGTGAAGTGGGGATTTTGTCTCTTTTGATCATTGTTGCATCCCTGGGATCTATGCAGTGAATGACACGGTCTGCTGCCCAAACCACAAGTTCAAGGCCAAGGTTCTCATTAGCCAATCTGCTGGGAGTTGGAGTGCTGGCTCACAGATCAGCCCTTCTTCAGGAATAACCTTCAGCCAAAGGGGTGCCTCTTCCAAGGTTACGTCTCCTCCACAGAGTAGCCCACCCCAGTGACTTGTAGGCTTGGGGAGTACCGAGGCCCAACCCCCTTGCCCCAGCTTGGAATGACTCCAAAGGTCCATTCTAATTACAGAGCCCCCCGTGGAACTGGCTGCATCACGGTTCACCTCCCTCTGTCCACTCCTGCCTCCTTAACTCCTCTACTGATGCTATTTCTAAGAAGGCTCCCCAGGAAACCTGCTGCAGGCTACCTGCTGTCACAGAGCCTCTGGCCAAGGAACATAACGGACGATAATGTGGAATAGCGCCTGACACGCGCTTGGCTTGATAATATTTGTTGATGAGCGGGTGCAAAACTCCTTAGGGGCTCCTCCTTCATTCCTGGTGCCTCTCACTCCATGAAGCAGAAACTCCACTGGGCCCCCATGCAAGCATGGAAGTCTTTTTTCTTTTTCTTTTTCTTTTTTGTTTTTAATGTGCACACATCAACACTATTGTAGCTTCCTCCCAGTATTGTCTCCTCGCCTCCTGGTGATGCCGGGGGCCCCATCCACGGCTTGTTAACAGTCCGACACTGTCCAGAGACAAGATCCCAACTTGGCCACCAGTTCTGGGTGTCTCTGTACCCGACCTCCACTAGTCCCCATAAATCCTGAGGCATATTGTCACTGCTGACTGATGCCAGGGAACCCACAGATATCCTAGTCCTGCTGAGCCTACCTTCTGGGTCTCTGCCCAGTTTTCCAGGGTGGGAAGCATGCTCCCGCCTCAGGGTTTTGTTCAGATTAAGGGTACTCCGCGATGGAAGTGACCTGGTCTTTCAAATTTCAGATCTTAGGTTCCTTCACACGGCTGCTTCCTGAGAGCAAGGCCCCACCAGAATGACCATGTTGGGATTACCAGAGCAGACCTAGAAGCCAACACATGCCCTGACTCTGAGCAAGTCGTCACCTGCCCTCCCGATAAAATCTCTCTCTGCCTCTATCTGAGGTCAGGATAACCAGAAACGGAGCCTGAAATCGGGGGTTCTTGGCCAATTGATTCATGGAGGAGCACTCTTAGGAGAAGGGAAGGAAGCAGCAGCTGGCAGGGGAGGGGCTAAGCAAGGGTGTAGCCTCGGCCGAGTCCGTCTCCGCCTGATCCCACAGGGAGTTCTGGAGCAGGGATAGTACCACTGAGTTATCCCACTTGGGGGTAAAGGGGTCCAGCCTTTTATACCTCATGCCAGATGCCTACCGGCTATGGGCTGACCCCAGGGAAGGAGTGGGGAGCATAACCTTCTAGGCAAGGCAACTTCTGGTCAGCCCAGGGCAATCCTCTGAAGAAGGGGACAGCTGTGAGACCTTAGCAGCCAACACTCAACAGCTGGGAAAGGGTGAGTTAGCTGTGCTCACGCAGGGGTATTGCACTCTCTCATAGCAGGTGGCCTCCGCAGAGTGATCCCCGTCCTCAACAGATTTTAATACCTTTGCCTGAAAAGGGAAGACGCCAGGCCTCTGTCACATCTCCCCCGACAGCAACTCTCCTCCCCTCATATATTCACGGGTACAAACAGAGAAGCAGGTGGAGGTGCTCTGCCCACCTGCCCTCCCGTCCCCTTCCTGTCAAGCAGGGTCCAAGCTCCAAATACTCAAGGAACATCTGCTTAGAAAGCCTGGGCTCCTAACGAGGGGTGAGCTGGTAAGCTTTTAACGACCGCTCTCCAAGGAGAAAAACCCTGATTTGTTGCATTTGTCAATTTCTGTGATGTCCTTGCTCGCCCCATGGCAGCCCGTTTCAGGATACCATGGTGATATCGCTCCACTCGGAGTTGGGGAGAGATACGCATGAACACACGCTTCTAGAGTATTTTCGACGTAAGCTACAATAGACATAACTGCAAGAACAGCAAAAATAATAAAATGTAGTAAAATAACTGATGAATTTTAAGTATATAATACTTTTCTCTTCTTTATTATTTTTTTAAAAAGCTTTGACACTCCGGAGCCTGCTTGGGATTCTTACTCTCTGCCCCTCGCCGACTCGCACTTTCTCTCTCTCTCAAAATAAATAAGTAAACTTACAAAACTTGACACGCCATGAAATTAACAGTTTCGTGAATTGTAACACACGTCTACCGTTGTGCAACTATCACTACAATCAAGATTCAGAGTAACTGGGGTGAGCCAGCTCCTGCGTGACGCTGCCTGGGCCCTAATCCGCTGAAAGTTGTTTTACAACATGTGCATGTATGTGTGTATTTTCTCAAAAAAAATGTTTTCTTGCTCATTCTTTCAAGGATATGCTGAGTGCTAGGGTGTCATAAGCACAAACAGACTAATCTCTGCTTTTATGCAACTAACCGCTAATCATATAATCACACAAATAAATATATAATTAACAATTGATTTTTAAAAGAGGCAAGTGCCATGAAGGCAAAGCACAAGGAATAATTCCTAGAAGTGGAATTATTGAGTCAAAGAGTATGCATACTTGTAAGGCATTGGACGTCTGTCCCCAAATTGCCCTCCAGGAAAATCATTCCAATTTACATTTCTATAAACATTGCGTAAGCCTTGTACATTTCCTCTTACCCTTGCTAAGGCTAGATAGTATCGTTTTCTTTTTTTAGCCCTTTTCGTTTGGGTAGGTTAAAATAAAAATATCAATTTGGTTTTTTGTTTTGCATTTTTTAAAGTTGATTTATTTATTTCGAGAGAGGAGAGAGAGAGAGTGCAGGGGAGGGGCAGAGAGAGAGGAAGAGAGAGAATCCCAAGCAGGCTCTGCCCTGTCAGCACAGAGCCCGATGTGGGGCTCGAACTCATAACTGTGAGACCACGACCTGAGCCAAAGCCAAGAGTCAGACGTTCAACCAACTGAGCCACCCAGGTGCCTCTTATTTTGCATTTTTAATTATATTCCTAATCTTCCTTTTCTGACTCATCTTTTCATTTTTGAGAAATTTTCTATTAGGTCTATTCACCTTCATCTTACAGAATTGGGAAGGTTTTGCATAAATCAGGACGGTAATCTTTTTAAAGTTATTTGTACCATATGCTTTTGAAAATGTTAGATGTACTTCTCTCAAAGAAGTAAAAAGAAAATGTCCGTGGTCTCTAAGCCTCACACCCTCTTGCCAGGAGTGCTTACTCTGCACGGCACTTGACTTTTCATTCTGCAAAAGCTCCATTGACATTCAGTTTTATAATTTGTGCCCATCAATTATTTAGCTTCCTCTAGTTTTACGCGGAGCTCTCACTTTTTCATCTTGTTGAGTTGAAATAATAGTTTCTACAAGAAGAATACTTGGATTGGATCTATTTGGAAGGATCCCTTTATCTCGTCAAGTCACGTGCTTTTGCACACCAGACGCACTTTGCACGGGTATGAAATTCACGGATCACTTTTTTTCAAAGCCTTACACCTGGTGCTCCAGAATTTTCTGACCCTGAGCACTAAAAGAATGAGCTCTGCTGGGTTTTTCGTTGCTGTTGTTCTGCATGACCTGTTATAGCATTTTTATACATTCTTTTTTTTTTTAACGTTTATTTATTTTTCAGACAGAGAGAGACACAGCATGAACGGGGGAGGGGCAGAGAGAGAGGGAAACACAGAATCGGAAGCAGGCTCCAGGCTCTGAGCCATCAGCCCAGAGCCCAACGCAGGGCTCAAACCCGCGGACCGCGAGATCATGACCTGAGCCGAAGTCGGACGCTTAACCAACTGAGCCACCCAGGCGCCCCTACATTCTTTTTTTTTTAATGTTTATTTTTGAGAGAGAGAAAGAGAGAGAAACAGAGTGCGAGTGGGGGAGGGGCAGAGAGAGAGGGAGACACAGAATCGGAAGCAGGCTCCAGGCTCTGAGCTGTCAGCCTGGAGCCCGACGTGGGGCTTGAACCCACAAGCTGTGAGATCATGACCTGAGCCGAAGTCAGACGCCCAACTGACTGAGCCACCCAAGCGCCCCGGATTTCTATACATTCTTAAGGATATTGAATAATCTTTGTATTTATGTCTATATTGATCTTATACATATAGTGGTACTTAGATTTTGGCTTTCATGCGAACCTTAACGTCCATTTCTCTTTTATTTTGTTTCTTTTTTTCTCTTCCAGTGGCTTTACCACCTTAGACTGTTCTCTTTATAACTTTATGCTACTGAGTTCTAGACTCTGTACTTAGCACTCCATTAAGTATGCTAAGTAATTTCTTCTTTTTTCTTCTGGATCCTATAATAGATCGTTTTCGGAGGGGAGCTCCTCCTCTGAACATTCTAGATACAATTCCATTCTCTCATTCTTCAGTATTTTTTCCAAAAGCCCACAAATCGGTATTCTGCTCTCTTATCCTCAGAGTAGATCCAAACTAGATGGGGCTGAATAGACCTCTTTGATTTCTCTCAAAGGTCTTTCCAAATCTCTGTCTGAAGGACAAGTTCATATCAACACCAGCCATCGCATTTTCCAATTTTAGGGAATCTGTCACGCACTGCCCTATCCGACTTGTTACCTGTGTTCTAAATAACGTACCACATGAAAAACTACAACGCTCTGTGTGGAACTCTATCACTTTCTGTTCTCCATATGGCCAATGGTGGTTCTCTGGTGGGGATTACACCTCTCAGGGCTGATCACATCATTTCCACAATGGACTTCTCACCACCACCATCACTTCAGCCATCACATACGCAGTTAGCGTCTGGGATTTGCAGCCTCCACCTGGACGTGGAAAGGTGGGACTAGAAGCAAAGTGGAGACAGCAGAGATAGAATGGAACATAAACATACAAAAAGAAGAGAACTTTTCTTGCTTCGTGGAGAAGCACACAGGAGGCCAGTGGATTATGGCCAAGATCTCAGTCAGAAGTAGACAGTATATTCATAGTAAGTGTTTATTAACCTTTGCTCGGGTTGTCCCCACCTTATGAGAAAAGTAGGAAAAAAGACCTTTATAGTCAAGGAGGCTATATTCTACAAGATTCGACCCCCACCCCCCAAAAATACCACATGAACACAAACTAGGGGGAAAATGGGAAAAAAGGGCAATGAATTTTATTACCGCATAAAAGGTAAACTTTTGTATGATACAATTACAATCACTATAATTTAAGTGAAGAGATAAGCTACAGACAGGGAAAAGATACTTACAGTACACATGCCTGACATGTGGAAAGAACTTCCGCCTGTCATTTAGAAACAGATCGTCTACACAACAGGAAAACAAACGATATGAGCAAGCAATTCACAGAAGAAGAAAACTGAATGGTCAAGAAGCCGAGGATAAAGTGCTTAACTTCACTAGTTACTAAAGAAATGCACACTAAAACAAGGACTATTTCACGTTTGACATTTGACATTGACAAATGTTTATCCGTTTGACATTTAAAAAGGTTTATAATACCAAGTGATTGCAAGACTATATACAGCGAAAATTTTTCACACCAATAAAGAAAGTATAAATTGGCAGAACCCTTAGGAGAGCATATTGGTCATATCCTATATATATTTTTTTAGAAAGGTGTGCTTACCAGGGTGTCTGGCTCAGTCAGTTAAGCGTCCCACTCTTGATTTTTAGCTCAGGTCACAATCCCGGGGTCATGGGATCAAGCCCCACCTCGGACTCTGTGCCAGGTGTGGAGCCTGCTTGGGATTCTCTCTCTCTCCCTCTCCCTCTCTCTCCCTCTGCCCCTCCCCTCTCACGCTCTCTTTCCAAAATAAAAGAAAAAGATGCACTTACACAACCCAGGGATTCTGCTTCTAAAGCTGTGCTTCCCAAACTAGATCATCCATCAGAATCAGCTGAAAGGCTTATTAAAACACCAATTGCGGCGCCTGGGTGGCGCAGTCGGTTAAGCGTCCAACTTCAGCCAGGTCACGATCTCGCGGTCCGTGAGTTCGAGCCCCGCGTCAGGCTCTGGGCTGACAGCTCAGAGCCTGGAGCCTGTTTCCGAGTCTGTGTCTCCCTCTCTCTCTGCCCCTCCCCCGTTCATGCTCTGTCTCTCTCTCTGTCCCAAAAATAAATTTAAAAAGTTGAAAAAAAAAATTAAAAAAAAAAAAAAAAAACACCAATTGCTGGGACCCAACCTTAGAGTTCCTGATGTTGTAGGTCTGGAGCAGGACCTGAGAATTTGCACTGCTAACTATTTCTTACATGATACTGTTGCTGCTTGTTCCCGAGACCACACTCTTAGAATTACTGCTTTAGCAGAACTCTCACGTATATGCGTAAGGTCTGCATATGACACTGTTCATTGTAGTGTTACTTGTAGCCAAAAAACAGAAAGCAACCAACATGTCTACCAATAGAAGAACATACAAACACACTATGATATATTTACATGGTGGAAAAAAGAATCCTGCAGTAAGATGAATGAACTAGATCGCCAAGCAAATTTAGAACCACAGGTCGTCCTAGCCAGCTTTAGAATCATTGTGTCAAACACCATTTGGGGCACGTCTTTATTAATTTGTAACTTCGTGAATTTGTGTTTTCTGTCTTCAGCCTTTGTGGTCGGAATATTTTCTATGTTATTGTTTTTCTTTTTTTTAAGAAGCAGCTTTCAGAGGTATTTATCAGTTCTGCTTTTCTGCTTACTAATTAATTAATTTCTGCATTTTATCATCATTAATTTCTTTTCTCCATTTGATGTTCTTTATATAACTTATTGAATGGAATCAGGAACTTGTTTATTTTAATTCTGTTTATTAATGACAGAATTTAAGGCTATTGATTTCCCATTCGGCAAAGCTTCAGGACCCAGTCCACAAGTGTTGTAACATTATATAATTACTCTTGATTTTCTCTCCAACTTGATAGTTATTTAGGAAAGCATTTTTTTAATTCCCAAGTGTTAGAGGTTTTTTTGTTTTTGTTTTCAACTTTCATGATATTGTGAACAAAGAGTATGGAATATTGCGTGTGTGTGTGTGTGTCTGTGTGTGTGTATGTGTGTGTGTATGTATTCTTTACAGGTAATAGAAAACAATATATATTTTCTATTGAAAGAACACAAAGTTCCCTGGATACTTTTTAATTTTTATAATGTTTATTTATTTCTGAGAGAGAGAGAGAGAGAGAGAGAGAATGTGAGAAGAGGCAGGGGAGGGGCAGAGAGAGGGAGAGACACAGAACTCAAAGTGGGCTCCAGGCTCCCAGCTGTCAGCACAGAGCCTGACGTGGGGCTCAAACCCATGAACTGGGAGATCATGACTTGAGCCGAAGCCAGACGCTTAACCGAGTCACCCAGGAGGCCTTCTTGGATACTTTTTAAATAAACTTTATTGATTTATTATTCAAGTCCTCTCTATCACAATGAATGACTTGTCTAATCCTTCAAAGACTAGGAGACACTAAATTTTTTCCACTGTGGAGAGGACAGATAGACAAACACATACCTAGATACTATATGTATCTTACCTTGACTGTGTCTTGCATGATTAAATTATCTTATTGGTCCTTTTTAGTGTATTTTAATCTACAATCATATGTTTTCTGAGCTCAGCGATATGAACCCTGATTTTTTCATTTGCACTTGGACGGCATAGATGTGCGCATTCTTTTAATTTCAACCTCTTTCTTGTACATGGTTTTTTACATACATTTCTCAAAGATAGCATATAGCTCGGTTTTCTTTGTGGGACCCATCTGAGAGTTTTGTATAATTAAGCAAGAGTGTAACTACTGACATTTCTTGAAGTGCCTCCTTTCTTAATGGATCTCATTTCAGTTCTCTGCTCTGTAGGCTCGGTCTGCCTGTGGGATGGGCAAAATGGGTGAGGGGTTGTGGGAGGAACAGACTTCCAGGTATAGAATGAATAAGTCAAGGTACAGCATAAGGAATACAGTCAAGGGTACTGTAAGAGCGTTGTATGGTGACAGACGGTAGTTATACTTGTGAGCATAACATAATGTATAGAGCTCTCAAATCACTGTCATACACCCAAACGAACGTGGTATTGTGGGTCAGCTATGCTTCAGTTTAAAAAATGCCCCTTTGGTTCACCTAGAGGGCATGTTCACTGCAGTCTCCAAACCAAGAAATGAAACTTCATTCAATTTCATCAAGCACACAAGGGAGCAGCATGATAATGCATTTTGGTTTGTGTGGGATGCCCAAGTCAATTCAGTAGGTGTCTTTTTCAAGGAGGCTTTATTGCATTGTTTGGAGATGAAGAAACACTGGATGAGTTTCGAAGCACTTGTCCGTCTTATCCCATACTTGGGAGATTCAGTCTCCATTTGTGTTTTCACATCCCCTTCTCCACCAAGCCCAGTCCAAAATTCTTTCTACATATTGGGTAGTATGCTATGTTTAGATTTTTTTTTTACCTCCCTAATCCAGATAGATGTGTCTATACATCTATCATTAAAACTACACGGTCAACTATCCTTCTTTTCAGATGATATCTGAGTTATACTGGCATTTATACTGTAATTGTCCCCATTTTATTATCTGAACTCTTAGAAAACATAGCCATACATACTACTCACAATGTTAAAAATTAAAGTGAGACTTCCAGGCTGCCTGAGTAAGGACTTCCATAGTAAATCTGATCCTCAGAAAATGATTACACCAATGGCAAAAAAAAAAAAAAAAAAAGTTAAAATCAAAACTTTCGTAACTCTGTAGATTAACCAAAGCTTGCAACATTGGACAAATTCCTAGAAAGACACAAACTACCAAAACTGACTCAAGAAGAAACATGAAATCTGAGTAGATGTACATTAAGTAAAGAGACCGTATTACTAATTTAAAATTTTTCCACAAAAAAGGCCCAGATCCAGGTTGTTTTACTGGTGAATTCTACCAAATATTTGAAAAAGAATTAATACCAATGTTTCACAAACTCTTCCAAAAAAAAAATAAGTGGAGAGAATACTTCCCAAGTCATGCTATGGGACAGTATTCCATCAACCCCAAAACCAAGCAAAGACGCCATAAGAAAATAGACCTACAGACCAATATCCTTCATAAAAATACATGAAACCTTCTCAAAAAATTAGCAGAACAGAATCCAGCAGCATGCAAATGTGACCAAGTGGAATTTACCTCAGGAATACAAAGTTGTTTTAATATCCAAAAATCAAACTATGTAATCAATTAAGCATACACTAACAGAACGAAGAACAAAAACCATATGATAATTTCAATAAATACAGAAAAAAGCATTTGACAAAATCCAATACCACTTCGTGATTTAAAAATTTAAAAAAAAAATTTTTTTTTTTAAAGCACTCAGCAAACTACAAACTGGCTCAGTCGGTGAAGCGTCCGACTTCAGATCAGGTCATGATCTCGCAGTTTGTGAGTTTGAGCCCCGCATTGGGCTCTGTGCTGAAACAGGCTCTGTGGAACCTGCTTCGGGTTCTATGTCTCCCTTTTCCTCTCTGCACCCCTCCCCCCCCCACCGCGCGCTCGCTCTCTCAAAAATAAACAAACATTACAAAATTTTTTTTTAATTAAAAAAATAAAACCTCACAACTAACATTATATGTAACGGTAAAAGACTGAATGATCTCCCCTTAAGATCAGAAACAAGGCAAGGATGTCCACTCTTCCTGCTGCAATTCAACATCACACTGGAAGTACCGGCTGGGCAATTAGGCAAAATAATGAAATAAATAGTATCTACATTTGAAAGGAATAAGCCATTTCCATTTGTAGATGACATCATGTTGTATTTAGAAAATCGGAAGGAATCCATTTAAAAAAAAGAAACATTACTAGTATTAATAAATAAGTTTAACAAGATTGCAGGATACAAGATCAATGTACAAAAATCAATTGTATTGGTATACACTTGCAATAAAAAAAATCTGAAAACGAAATTAAGAAATTAAGAATACAATTTTATTTGGGGACACCTGGGGGCTTAGTGAGTTAAGCGTCCGGCTTTGGTTTCGGCTCAGGTCATGATCTCAGGGTTCGTGGGTCCCTTCCCCTGCTTGCGCTCTGTATCTCTCTCTCTCTCTCTCTCTCCTTCAAAAATAAATAAACATTAAAATTTTTTTATTAAAACATTTTTTTTAATGTTTATTTACTTTTTGAAGGAGAGAGAGAGAGAGCACAAGTGGGGGGAAGGGAAGAGAGAGAAGGAGACACAGAATCTGAAGCAAGCTCCAGGCTCTGAGCTGTCAGCACAGAGCCTGACATGGGGCTCGAACCCACCAACCGTGAGATCATGACCCAAGGCAAAGTCGGATGCTTAACCGACTGAGCCACCCAGGCGCCCCTAAAATTTTTTTAAAAAAGAGTACAATTTTATTTGTAGTAGCATCAAAATGAATAAAATACTTTGGTTTAAATTTAATAAAACAAATGCAAAGTTTGTCCACTGAAAGCTGTAAAACATTGTCGAAAGACATTAAAGATGTAAATGCACCCATATTCATGGGTCAAAAGACTTAATATTGCTACCATGGCAATACTCCCCAAATCGATCTGCAGATTTAATGTAATCCCTATCAAAATATCGGATGACTTATTTGCAGGAATTGACGAGAAAATCCTAAAGTTTATATGTAATGGATTTATATGCAATGGATTCATAACAACTGAAACAATCTTGAGCAGAAAGAACCAAGTTGCAGACCTCACACACTTAGATTTCAGAACTTACCACAAAGCTATAGTAATTAAGACATATTGGTACTGGTATAGGAATAGACATATAAATCAACGGAATAGAATTGAGGGTCTATAAATAAACCTTATGTTTATAGTCAATGGATTTCAAATATGAGTGCCAAGACAATTCAACGGGGAAAGAATAGTCTTTTCTACGAATGGTGCTGGGACAACTGGAATCCACTTGCAAAACATGAAATTGGAGCTTCTATCTCACACAATACACCAAATTAACTCAAAATGTATCATAGACCTAAATATAAGAGTTAAACTATAAAGCTCTCCTAAGAAAAATTAGGAGGAAATCTTCAAGACCTGAGTTAGACCATGGTTTAGTAAGTATGACACCAAAATCGCAAAGCAACAAAACAAAAGATACATCAGATTTCGCCAATATTAAAAACTTTGTTCAAAGGATGCCATCAAGAAAATAAAAAAAGACAACCCACGGACTGAGAAAAAATATTTGCAAGTCATACATATGATAAGATATTTGTATCCCAAACAGATAAAGAACGTTTACAATTCAGCAACAAAAAGACAAATACGCCAACTGTACAATAGGAAAAGGATCTAGATAGACATTTCTGCAAAGATATACAAATGGGTAATAAACCCACGAAAAGACGCTCAGCTTCATAGCCATCAGGGAAATGCAAATCAAAACACAGTTAGATACCACCTCATCCACTGGGACAGCTGTAATCAAAAAGTCAACAAATAACACGTGTTGGCAAGGATGGGGAGAAATTGAAGCCCCCATACTTACTGATGGGGACGTAAAATGTTACAGCTACTTCAAAAAACATTCTGGCATTCCCAGCCAGAGGTAAAAATCCCAGTAATTCCCCTCATAGGTGTACACCCAAGAGAAATGAAAATACACGTCCACACAAAAACTTGCACCCAAATAGCAGCATTCAGGGCAACGTTATTCACAACAACCAAAAAGTGGAAACAACTCAAATGTCCATCAACTAACGAACGGTGAAATAAAATGTGGTATGTCCATACAATGGGATATATTATTCAGTATAAGAAATATCGATAAACGCTAGAAAATGGATGAACTCTGAAAACAGCATGCGAAGTGAACGAAGGCAATCGCGAAAGTCACACAGTGTGCGATCGTGTTTATGTGAAGTCTCAAAACAGGCAAATTCATGGAGACAAGAAGTAGATGCACGGTTGCCTATGGTGCAGGGGGGTGGGGGGGAAGAGTGACCGCTAATGAGTAAGGGTTTTCTCTGGCGTGATGATAGTGTTCCCAAATTAGATTGTGGCGATGGCTGCACAATTCTATAAATATACCAAAAAGCACTGAATTGCACATTTTAAACAGGTCAATTTTATGGTAGGTAAATTATATCTCCATAAAGTTGTTTAAAAGAAACCTAGCTCTATCACAATCCAATCCCAGAGAGTTAACCCACAGGCAAATTAAAGACAAACTGAATGCTTACACCTGCAGTGCACCTGAATTGCACACTGAAGTCCCTTCCCCTGGGAGAAATGCAACAATAAATCAAATTAAACAGCAAATCATGGCTGTCAACACCAGCAGTCGGGAGAAACTACCAAGAGCAACTATGGAAAGGTGTATCCTTTTTTTTAAAATATTTATTTATTTTGGAGAGAGAGAGAGCACAAGCAGGGGAGGGGCAGAGAGAGGGGGGGACGACACAGAGGATCTGAAGCGGGCTCTGTGCTAACAGCAGAGAGCCCAATGTGGGGCTCGAACTCATGAACCACAAGACCACGACCTGAGCCCAAGTGCAACGCTTAACTAACTGAGCCACCCAGGCGTCCCCAGGGTGTATCTCCCTGACACTAAATAGGGTGCTGCCGTCAGTCTCCGTTTGGGGGGCTGCCGTATGGATTTTGTATTTTTCCTCCAACCTTTGCACCCATTTCCAAAATCAGGGAAGGGTTTTAGGGAAGGGTGGCTTGTGAAACTACAAAAGTCCCTGGCAAACCAGGGGGGTGGATGACTCAGTCTGCAGATGAGCGAGGGGGAAAAAGATGTTGCTTTTCTGTGTGACGCTCTGTGCGAGGGCACCAAACCGGACGACCTGAACCCTAGTGTTCTGCGGAATTTTTACCACTAAGATATCTCATCATCTGTGCTGTTCTTTTGAACGAGCCTTTTTTTTAAAAAATATTATCAGTCATTGTTTGTGAATAGAAAGGCTAATGACTATATATTTTCTAACTACTCTACTGAATTTTCTTATTATCGCTAACAGTTTTTCTGTTGATTTTTCTGGGTCCCTGCCTCCCCTCCCCCATCCATTATTTAACCCAAACTGAGGATTGCTGGAGGGGAGCTGGGTGGGGGGATGGGCTAAGCGGGGGATGGGCATTAAGGAGGGCACTTGTTGGGATGAGCACCGGGTATTACGTGCAAGTGATGAATCACTCAGTTCTATTCCTGAAACCGTTATTACACTGTATGTTAGCTAACTTGGATTTAAATAAATTGTAAAAAGCCATAATTTTGCTAATTACTGCTCCGTACTGGTTGCTAATTTTTATTACAACGTTTGCCGTCGACATTCATAAACGAACTTGGGTGTCTTCCTTGTGCTGTCTCTGATTCCAGGACCCATGTTATTCTGGCCTCCCGTGAAAGCACTTCTCTTGCTGTGCTCAGAGACAATTTAAGCGTTGGTTTTCTCTTTCCTGAACATTTGAATGTATTTACCTGAGGAACCACCTGGGCCTGGTGATTAGGGGATATGGCAGTCTCAATTTCCTCTCTGATTATTGGTCTGTTTAGAATTCTTATCTGTTCTAGGGTAAATTTTGGTGATTTCTACACTTACTAATGAATCATTTCTTCCAGGTTTCAATGATTGGCACCTACATTTGCCAACCGTTCCCTGAAACTTTTTAATACCCTCTGTACCCCTTGTTAAATTCTCCTTTCTAATTTTTAACTTTATTTATTTATCTTTTAAATTAATCAATTGATTGATTAATTTTCAATTCAGTCAACATACAGTGTAGTCTTGGCTTCAGGAATAGAATAGCTTTCTTCCTTTCTTTTTTTTCTTTTAATGTTTATTTATTTTTGAGAGAGACAGAGTGTGAACAGGGGAGGGGCAGAGAGAAAGGGAGACAGAATCCGAAGCAGGCCCCAGGCTCTAAGCTGTCAGCACAGAGCCTGACGCAGGGCTCGAACCCACAGACTACGAGATCGTGACCTGAGCCGAAGCCGGACGCTCAACCGACTGAGCCACCCAGGCGCCCCATATTTATTTCTAATATAATTGGTTTTGTCAAAGAAACAGATTTTTAAATGTATTGATTCCTTCTCCTGCTTTGTAATTTATTAATTTCTGCTTTCCATTTGTTACCTTTGCTTTTTTTCCCCTCAGTTCCTGAATGGCTATTTAAAAATGTTTTCACTTACAGTTTCTAATATATATGTCTACAGCTTTATGTTTCCTATGATATCAGCTTTGGCCGTCTTCCCTGAATTTTGAAATGCTGTACTTTATTATTGAAGTAATAATATTACATGTTCGTTATTATTACTAATTTCTCGAATTTGCAATTACTAATTTCTCGAATTTGCCCTTTCAACTTCAATTTTCTCACTGACCCCAAAAGTATCTAAGAGGACAATTCAGTTTTTTTCCCACGTTATTACGTGATCAAATAATGGAATCACACCAATAAACGTGCTGCTGCTTATTGGTTTGTCATAAATTTTATCCACTCTGCTACACGTGTTGGTCAAGATCCTGGTGACAAGAAGATGGGACACTGAAAAATGAACTGAATGGAAGCGAATGAGGAAACTCAGCGTGGAGGTATAGGCTGGGTTGAAGGAACCACCGAAGACAGATGATCAGGTACCTGGGAACCAGCATACATTACTTTCTCTAGGCCTAACGTGACAGGGCAGAGGAAAATGTCACTGGGGTTGGGGGCAATACAGCGACTCCCAGAACCACAGGGAGGTGGACAGGAATGCAGAGAATATTACTCTAACCTCTCTTTTCCTCTCTGTCGTCCAGTCTTCCGTGGACACCCAATGACTAAACACAATCCGAAAGCAGAGTCCCCAGGAGTCCAGGAGGTACAGTCTGTAGAGTGACAGAAGGACCCAGGATAGGAAAGGGAGGAGAAAGGAAGATCTGGTAGCAAAATCTGGGACTAACCAGCGCTTCAGGTAAATATCATTCTACTCCCATTTAAACGTCAGAAATAAATGTCAACTCCATGAATGCTCTGTGGTCTGCCCATGTGATGAATTCTACATATAGTTTACCTGATTTCAAAGCATTCTTACAGTCCCGGAACCCTTGATGTGTATTCTTTTCATGATACTTTTGAGTAGTAACCTCTTTGTTTAGAATTGTTCTATCTGTGTGATAAAGGAGATTTGGTCTACGATTTCCTTTTTTGAACGGCAATTGTCATAGGTTAGTATCGGGGCTATGCTTGCCTTGTGAAGTGAATCAGAGGGTCTTTTCACATTTTTAAGTTCTAGAATAATTTACATAGCAAAGGAATTGTGTATTTGGTGAAAGTTTTTTTTTTTGTTTAATTATTTAATCATTTCCTATCAGGAAATGGTAGGTTTTCTTTCAAGCAATTCTTGGATAATTTCTCAGAGACTTTTATAATTATTGATCTGTATACGTTTTCTACTTGAAAAACAATTTTTTTAATGTTTATTCATTTTTGAGAGACAGAAAGCGTGAGTGGGGGAGGGGCAGAGAGAGAGGGAGACACAGAATCTGAAGCACAGAGCCCAACACAGGGCTCGAACCCAGAAACCCAATCATGAGACGTGACCTGAGCCGAAGTCGGATGCTTGACCGACTGAGCCATTCAGGCACCCCCAAGTTTTCTACTTTTTGAGTCAATTCTGGCCACTTCTTTTTTTTTTTTTTTTATGTTTTATTTATTTTTGAGACAGAGACAGAGCATGAGCAGGGGAGGGGCAGAGAGAGGGAGACACAGAATCTGAAGCAGGCTCCAGGCTCTGAGCTGTCAGCCCAGAGCCCCACGCCGGGCTCGAACTCACGAACTGTGAGATCGTGAACTGAGCACCCAGGCGCCCTGAGTTCTGGTCATTTCTAATTTCCTAAGTAATGGTGCTTTCGTGGAGAGGTTCATTTTCCCCTACTTAGGTCCATGTTTCATTCCCCCAACTTTGGGGGTTATACGGTGTTGCTAAAGGGCCTTTGCATCTCCTGCGGAAACCCACAGTACAGAGAGATCCTCAAAGGTTGGTTAACACGGTCACAACTCTTCACAGGGGTTTCATCATGCAGAAAGGCTTGTCCAGGCTTCTCTGCGGCTGTTGACAAATGTCGCACCCCGTGGAGCTGACCACGGGAGAATGTGTTTGAGGTGACCTTCCAGAGTGATTCACCAGGCAGCTCTGTGACCTCAGCACCTGCCTTCCCCAGAAACTGACCTCTCCGAGCTGTGGCTGTGATTTAGCCCTCCGGCTTTGGTAAAGCAACAAGGACGTGTGTGCACACGAGCCAGAGAAGGGGGGGAGGGAGCCCATGCACGAGTGGCCCTGCCCTGGGGTTGTGCCTTCCTCCTGGCCTCGGCTCTGCCACTTTGGATATGTCATTGTGACTAACCTCACTGGGCTTCAGTTGCCTGATCAGAGAAATGACAGGCTCCGGGGCTTCACAGATTTATGATTCTATTAACAGATCCCCCCAGGAGTGAGCTTAGCACAAACAGGTTTGTGTCACATTTCCAGCAACTCCTCTCTCTCTCTCTAATAAGAAACGGATGCTCTTGCCTAAGTAGCAGTGTCTGAGATCCGCTTCAGGGGGGGGACCAAAGGATCTCTGTGTTCCCCGTTTATCTCCCCTCCAGCCTGCCTTGCACTCAAAGGTCTCACATGCTGGGTTTAAGGCGTCAACAGCCTGAGGGGGAACGCTGTCCTGGAAAGGCAATCTTCGGAGTACCGAGCACCTTTGGAAGCACTAATGTATCCGTTTAGCAAGGTTCTAGGGCCACGGGAGGTACCGATGGGGAGGGAGAGATCTAGTGCACGGAATGCGGCAGGGGAAGGCCAGCCTGGAATGACAACCACAGGTGCAAGAGATGGGTGGGGAGGGGGGCAATTAGCAGGAAGGGGACAACATGGTGGCTTTGGGGCCCCTCGAGGTGGACTACGGCACCAGTCAGCCCGCGGGAGTTTGAGGAATGACAAACATTTAAGACCCTGGCAACGTAGCATGAATAGTGTGGTCTTTGGATGCCAGCCAAGGTGGCCAGCCCAATTCTGCCACTCGCTGCTGAGTTACTGAGCCTCTGCGAATCTCTTTCCTCGGCTTTAAAATGGGAATAACAATGTCTACGGTCAAAGCCGACGGGGAGATAATGTTTTAAAAGTACGTAAGAGGCGCCTGGGTGGCTCAGTCTGTTAAGAGTTGGACTCTTGATTTTGACTCAGGTCATGATCTCACGGTTCGTGGGATCCGACCCCACGTCAGGGTCTGCACTGACAGCGGAGTCTGCTTGGGAGTCTCTCCCTCTCTCTCGGCCCCTCCCCTACCCATCCCCCCCCCCCGAGTAAATAAAGAAACTTAAAAAAAAAAAAGAAAGAAAAAGAACATGTCCCAGCTCATATAGCAAAGTTTGCCCCCATGCTGTCCTCTCCAGAGCCACCAAAGCTGCCTCTCTCAACAGCAAAGCTGGAGGTTAAGTGCCTGACCCACAACTTGAAACCCTGTGCTTTCCCGGGGTGTCTGGGTGGCTCAGTTGGTTAAGTGTCCGACTTCGGCTTGGGTCATGATCTCACAGTTTGTGAGTTTGATCCCCGCGTGGGGCTCTGTGCTGACAGCTCGGAGCCTGGAGCCTGCTTGGGATTCTGTGTCTCCCTCTCTCTCTCACCAGCTCATGCTCTGTCTCTCTCTCTCTCAAAAATAAATGAAAACATTAAACAAACAAACAAACAAAAAAACCCCTTGCCATGACACGCCTCACACCTCAGGAAAGGAAGAAGCCGGGAACAGCGACACTTACCCACTTTAGATGTAAGGGAAGGCAAAGAGCGGACATTCCGACATCAGAGACTCCCCCGTCCGCACGGAGACCCCAGAGATATAAGGCAAATCTCCACTCTAAACCGGATGCCTGCAAGTTCTCTACCTCTGCAGATGGCCCCACCCTCCGGCCTCTTGCTGGTCAGAAACACGGGAGCCATCCTCAAATCGTCCTTCTCTTTCCTTGCTTTGTCAGTTCTATCTCTTAGATATTTAAAATAAAATGTTTTAAAATGTTGTGATTTTGCAATTGCCTCCCGTGTTAGGCCAGGCTCTTCAAGGAGCTGACACCGAGGACTTTGATGAAGGGGGGTTGTCTATGGCAGGAAGTGTGGAGGAAGCCAGGAAAGGTTGGGGGAGCCATCGGACCATGATGCAGTCTGGCCTTGAGTGAGGGAGAAGGGAAGGAAGGAAGTCCCCCACACTCTTCTGTAGGGTAAGGAAGTTTCCACAAAGCCATTGGGGAGTTCCTGAGCCACAATCAGCCATCAGAGGCATTCAGGGTCTCCAGGAAGAGTCCTGCATTTGTATCACTGCTGCCCTCAACAGTTGGTGGAGAGCAGTCCATGGGAAACATGGGTCAACAAAAGCATGGATCTCTGAACCCTGCAGCAGGGCCCATGGCCAGTTATGTTCCCTGTAATTGGAGATCCATGAGGCCAGACACACGGCTTTTCAGCAACCCTACCATCGCTGGCCCTGTCTAGACCCTTCTATTCTGTGGAGGATTGCAGCAGCCCCTCAAGCTGGTCTCCTTGCTGCTAATCTTTATGCCCCCCAACCTTTTTCCACACCACAGTCAGAAAGACCTTTCTAGAACACAAATCTAACATGCCAGAACTCCACTTAGAGCCTTCAATAATGATTTTCCCAATTCCCTTGAAACCTATAAGTGGAGCTCTTGCTTTGAATAAGAGATTGATTGAACATCTAATGAAACAAGATGTCCTTGAACTAGTAACATGAGCATTATCCCAACACTCAGACCTCTGGGTGAGGTAAGACTCTATGGAGACTGAAAATAGAAGAATTCACCTGAGACACTTAGGCGTTACTTTCAATGAAGTCAGTGAATCTCTTGTTGATCTTGTTCGGGAACTAAAACTTTTGTAAAACATGACGTTGCTAGGCTTCTCAACAGCTGGTTATTAATGACATTACAGCAAAAACACAATCAAACCCAAGAATCTACCTTTGGAGTTCTTCATTTGAAATTTTGGCAACCTTGGGCTTCTCCAGTACTTTATGGAGACAGCTTGCCATCTAGGATTCAGGGGTAGTACCATGTTTTGAAAATGGTATTAATTGATCCTACTTAGTCATGAGGTAAACCAGTAATTAGCCATGGAAAGATCGGAGGAAGCTCTCATTGCAAAACATGAGACTGGCAGCGTGGCTTTCATTATTCACTCCTTAGGAACACGGTGTAAAAATGTGCTTTCATCTCATAGATGATAGATAGATAGATAGATAGATAGATGATAGATGATTGATAGATGATAGATAATAGATAGATAGATGATAGATGATTGATAGATGATTGATAGATGATAGATG